>NC_056433.1:54194379-54465764 GCF_018296145.1 Oncorhynchus tshawytscha
TCTGAGCCTTTCATGTTGGAAAGCAGCCGGTATTTATTTTGTTTTTGATATATCTGTTCTCATTTTTATTTGGTAACAAAAGAGCCTCACATCATTCTATAGTAGTGTATGGTGGGTTAGTCCCCGGCCACTCTCTCAACTCTCCCACGGGTGCAGAGACAGGGTCCAGGGGGGGTGTTACAGTACCAGTACCAGTCTCAGCTAGGGCCAGGACGATACCAGTATCACGATACTTGTTAGTATCGTGGCAAGGAAGCAAAACACAAAGCGGATTTAACTTCTTTTGGAAAAAAGCCCAAATGTTGGAAACAAACATCATTATGTTGTCATCCAGAGTCACATTTAGTTATTTTCCAAGCACACAATATTTTACATACAGCAGGTTTTTAAAGGACCAAAGAGTTTGGGCTGCTTTGTGTTTTCATTTTTGCCATGGAACATGGCATCATCACAGCCCTAGTCTCAGTCAGTACTGTCGGTCCCTCTGGCCCTCTGCCCATCCATCTGATATGCGTGTTGCTGCTGCTTGGAGACTTGATCTGGGGCTCTTTACAGCGTCACTGACCCTTCTTTCTGGTTATTACATCCTGCTCCCACTGCTCTTCCTCCACAGATGATTGTAAGTACGGCACTCCTGTGTGTCAGTGTGTCTGTCTGTCCCACAGTCCGTTAGTGCAAGGTGGTCGGTCCTCTGCTATATGTGGCTGCAAACTATCCCCCCCCCCCATACATCCTCACTCCTCCTATTTGTCTCTCTGTCTTCTACCTGCTCTGTTGTTCCTCTCCTCCTCTCTCTGTCCTCCTCTCTTCTCCTGTCCACCTCTGTCCTTTTCTCTCTGAGGTGACAGCAGCATGGTGCATTCCTGACTGACTCAAGGAGGGCGCTGCCCTCCCCCCTACGAACCCTCCAATCGGGCAACCCCCTGCCTCCCACTGCCCCCTGCCCTGCCCCTCTCTGTGCTCTCTCTCTCTCTCTCCTTCACACTCTCCTGTCCTTAGGAAGTGACACTTCTCTAGCTGTTGCCTTGTTCTTCTTGCATCGTGTTCCAGGACTCTACTCCTTCTATGGGTGACTGGCGTTGTGATGGTTTAATAGCTGGTGCCCACCCTCTCTTCTCAGCCTCCCTCTCCACTATCTCTCCCACTCCCCCCACGTGTTCCCTGTTTGAAGTGTGTCACCCTGCCCTATGTGGGTCTGTTGCTTGCGTCTGATCTTCTCCAACTCCACTGTAGTAAGTCTCCTAGTATGTCTCTGCAGGCCTGCTGTGTTGATCTGTCCTGGTTTGGTTCCATGTCCTGTTGTTGTAGAATGATAATCACAATAACATAGTGATGCTCTAAGGTATATACTTTCACCAAGGCTGGTCTATACCAGGAAATGTATTCTACGCTTATGGAGTTCAGAATTGGTGACATACACACGCAGTAGACATTATGTCTAAGCATACACTTCTGCTTTACCGCACAAAAACACTCTCAATGCCTAAAGAAAAGCTCTTTTCTGCCTTTAAGCTTTTTCCGAAATGTTTTCGTACCTGGTCTGGAAAATCAAGGTTTCTGTTGATTTACTTTTATTTATTTATATTTCTAGAATATTTTTCATTTTCCTAATATTAAAAAAAATGAATGTTATATTTTGAAATGTTAGATATCTGTTAGACATAGCTTTTCATTGTGAGATGTGTAAATGGACTCTATCTGCGGACTGGTGGAGGTACAGTTAAAGTCAGAAGTTTACATACACGTAGGTTGGAGTAACTAAAACTTGTTTTTCAATCACTCCACAAATTTCTTGTCAACAAACTATTGTTTTGGCAAGTCAGTTAGGACATCTACTTTGTGCATGACACAAGTAATTTTTCCAACAATTGTTTACAGACAGATTATTTCACTTATTATTCACTGTATCACAATTCCAGTGGGTCAGAGGTTTACATACACTAAGTTGACTGTGCCTTTAAACAGCTTGGAAAATTCCAGAAAATGATGTCATGGCTTTAGAAGCTTATGACAGGTTAATTCACATAATTTGAGTCAATTGGAGGTGTACCTGGGGATGTATGTCAAGGCCTACCTTCAAACTCAGTGCCTCTTTGCTTCAAATCAAATCAAATTGTATTTGTCACATACACATGGTTAGCAGATGTTAATGCGAGTGTAGCGAAATGCTTGTGCTTCTAGTTCCGACAGTGCAGCAATAACCAACGAGTAATCTAACCTAACAATTTCACAACAACTACCTTATACACACAAGTGTAAAGGGATAAAGAATATGTCCATAAAGATATATGATTGAGTGATGGTACAGAACGGCATAGGCAAGATGCAGTAGATGGTATTGAGTACAGTATATACATATGAGATGAGTAATGTAGGGTATGTTAACAAAGTGGCATAGTTTAAAGTGGCTAGTGATACATGTATTACATAAAGATGCAGTAGATGATATAGAGTACAGTATATACATATACATATGGGATTAGTAATGTAGGGTATGTAAACATTATATTAAGTGGCATTGTTTAAAGTGGCTAGTGATACATTTTTTCCATCAATTTCCATTATTAAAGTGGCTGGAGTTGAGTCAGTATGTTGTCAGCAGCCACTCAATGTTAGTGGTGGCTGTTTAACAGTCTGATGGCCTTGAGATAGAAGCTGTTTTTCAGCCTCTCGGTCCCTGCTTTGATGCACCTGTACTGACCTCGCCTTCTGGATGAAGCAGGGTGAAGAGGCAGTGGCTTGGGTGGTTGTTGTCCTTGATGATCTTTATGGCCTTCCTGTGACATCGGGTGGTGTAGGTGTCCTGGAGGGAAGGTAGTTTGCCCCCGGTGATGCGTTGTGCAGACCTCACTACCCTCTGGAGAGCCTTACGGTTGTGGGCGGAGATACAGCCCGACAGGATGCTCTTGATTGTGCATCTGTAGAAGTTTGTGAGTGCTTTTGGTGACAAGCCGAATTTCTTCAGCCTCCTGAGGTTGAAGAGGCGCTGCTGCGCCTTCTTCACAACTCTGTCTGTGTGGGTGGACCAATTCAGTTTGTCTGTGATGTGTACGCCGAGGAACTTAAAACTTACTACCCTCTCCACTACTGTAGCTTTCTTGGGAACAGGAACAATGGTGGCCCTCTTGAAGCATGTGGGAACAGCAGACTGGGATAAGGATTGATTGAATATGTCCGTAAATACACCAGCCAGCTGGTCTGCGCATGCTCTGAGGACGCGGCCGGGGATGCCGTCTGGGCCAGCAGCCTTGCGAGGGTTAACACGTTTAAATGTTTTACTCACGTCGGCTGCAGTGAAGGAGAGTCCGCAGGTTTTGGTAGAGGGCCGTGTCAGTGGCACTGTATTTTCCTCAATGCGAGCAAAAAAAGTTATTTAGTCTGTCTGGGAGCAAGACATCCTGGTCCGTGACTGGGCTGGTTTTCTTTTTGTAATCCGTGATTGACTGTAGACCCTGCCACATACCTCTCGTGTCTGAGCCGTTGAATTGCGACTCTACTTTGTCTCTATACTGACGCTTAACTTGTTTGATTGCTTTGCGGAGGGAATAGTTACACTGTTTGTATTCGGTCATGTTTCCGGTCACCTTGCCCTGGTTAAAAGAAGTGGTTCGCGCTTTCAGTTTCACGCGAATGCTGCCATCAATCCACGGTAGACCTCCACAAGTATGGTTCATCTTTGGGAACAATTTCCAAAAGCCTGAAGTTATCACGTTCATCTGTACAAACAATAGTACGCAAGTATAAACACCATGGGACCACGCAGCTGTCATACCGCTCAGGTAGAAGACACCTTCTGTCTCCTAGAGATGAATGTACTTTGGTGTGAAGAGTGCAAATCAATCCCAGAACAACAGCAAAGGACCTTGTGAAGATGTCGTTCTGCCCCTGAACAGGCAGTTAACCCACTGTTCCTAGGCCGTCATTGAAAATAAGAATTTGTTCTTAACTGACTTGCCTGGTTAAATAAAGGTAAAAATTTTTTAAAAAATATAAAAAAATGCTGGAGGAAACAGGAACAAAAGTATCTATATCCACAGTCAAACGAGTCCTACATCGACATAACCTGAAAGGCCGCTCATCAAGGAAGAAGCCACTGCTCCAAAACCGCCATAAAAAAGCCAGACTAAGGTTTGAAACTGCACATGGGGACCAATATTGTAATTTTTTGAGAAATGTCCTCTGGTCTGATGAAACAAAATAGAACTGTTTGGCCATAATGGCCATCGTTATGTTTGGAGGGAAAAGGGGGAGGCTTGCAAACCATCCCAACCGTGAAGCACGGGGGTGGCAGCATCATGTTGTGGGGGTGCTTTGCTGTAGGAGGGCCTGGTGCACTTCACAAAATAGGTGGCATCATGAGGAGGACAATTATGTGGATATATTGAAGCAACATCTCAAGACATCAGTCAGGAAGTTAAAGCTTGGTCGCAAATGGGTCTTTCAAATGGACAATGACCTCAAGCATACTTCCAAAGTTGTGGCAAAATGGATTAAGGACAACAAAGTCATGGTATTGGAGTGGCCATCACAAAGCCCTGACCTCAATCCTATAAAAAATGTTTGGCCAGAACTGAATAAGCGTGTGCGGCGAGCAAGGAGGCCTGACTCAGTTACACCAACTCTGTCAGGAGGAATTCACCCAACTTATTGTGGGAAGCTTGTGGAAGGCTACCTGAAGTGTTTGACCCAAGTTAAACAATTTAAAGGCAATGCTACAAAATACTAATTGAGCGTATGTAAACTTCTGACCCACTGGGAATGTGATGAAAGAAATAAAAGCTGAAATAAATCATTCTCTCTACTATTATTCTGACATTTCACATTCTTAAAATAAAGTGGTGATCCTAACTGACCTAAGACAGGGAATTTTTACTAGGATTAAATGTCAGGAATTGTGAAAAACTGAGTTTAAATGTATTTGGCTAAAGTGTATGTAAACTTCCGACTTCAACTGTATTGTCGGTCGTCAGTGGCCTGTCCCTTTATAGGCAGCTAGTATGGGTTCATTACCATGCTGGATCAACTGTTCATACTGATATAAACCTGACTGGCCAGCTGTAGGCTCAACTCTTAAGTTCGATTATAAAGGCAGAAATAGACCTTATGTTGATCTGTAGAGTTTGATCTGTAGATTTTACTTGTCGGACCCGTTTATAAAAAGAGAGCTAGAATGGATTGGCTTTGATCCATATCAATTAGCCTATCAGACGGACAATTACTGAGATGTCCACGCAATTACTCAGTCAGCCAATCAGACTGTGGGGACAGGATCCTTCCTGAATTATTAACCAATGTCCTCTCTTTACAGGGGAGGGTGAAGCTTGCTTGTCACAGTGATGTAAGGACTAATATCACTTTAGCTCAATGTGTCCTGTCTTCTCTCCTCTCTATGTCTCTTTCTCTGTGTTTTCTCGCCTCTCCGTTCGAAACAAAGTGGTGGAAGCGATCGTTTCTCACCTTTGTTTTTAAAACGGCGTTCCTCTTTGCCGGTTTACCGTACCGTCCTGTCTGTTGTGGGCCACCCCCTGTAAACCTATCTGTAGCTACCTGCCTCCCAGCCTCCACACAACCCAAGTAGTGCTGAACACATGGAGGGTAAACATTACACAACATTAGCACACTAACAAACAGCCTTTAGGGCTGGACTGTTGTTGACCCGCTGCATGACCATGTTCCTGCTGCAGTCTTACTGTTGTTCAACAGACTGGCATTGAGCGTCCATAATGGCATAAATGATTTGATCAGCCACATTTATGAGATGAGAGTGGAACCCTTCTTGTTATAATCCTTTTGTAGGATGATAATGCTTCTGAGTCTTTGTACAGGTCTTTTTGTTTGTTTTGTCTGTTTTTCTGTTGTTTTTGCTCTAATTTGAAGAGTGTTATCTTACAGATAAGGTGTAACCATGGTGATGGGTACTGTGTGGAGCACTTATTGATATATTCTGCTAACAGAGTATCACAGAGTCGTCATAGATACGGGATATATCACCACAGTGCTACTGCGCAGGCTGTAGGGTTCTGGCTTGTTGAACCTCTGCATTTATTTGTCTGTCTGTCTGTCTGTCTGTCTGTCTGTCTGTCTGTCTGTCTGTCTGTCTGTCTGTCTGTCTGTCTGTCTGTCTGTCTTTGCAATAAGCTGAGCTCCTGTCTTCTCTTCCTGTACTGCATTGTCTTGCTTTGTGCGTGTTCGTGAGCGAGATAATGACAAGTATGATCATATTTCTGACAGTCCTTTGATGTGTTAAGTGAGTTTTGGAGTGTGTATGTGAATATGAATGACTCAGAACTGTGTCTGTCCTTTGTGATGTGACGTTAGTCTGTGTGACAGCTACCCTGTGGCGTGACGATAATAACGCCCTCTTCCCTCGTTCTCTGTTCCCTCTCTCTCTCTCCCCCCTCTGTTTATACCTCTGCTGCTCGCCTCTAGGGCACTCAGCTCATCTCCAACGCTGCCAAACAGCTGGGACAGCTCTCCAAGATAAAGGTAGCACATATCGTATCTCGTGCCACGTTGGCACTGTCTGTATTTCAGATAATGAGTTATTTGTTTGTGTTGTTAATCTGTATGTGCGTGTTTCTCAGGAGCACATGGGTCGTGAGGAGGCCAAGGCACTGTCCCCTAAGCAGTGTGCTGTGATAGAACTGGCTCTGGACACCATCAAGGTACAACCCAACACCCCTCTCTCTCCCCAGGACCTCAGCTACAGTCGTGCACGCACGTGTGCCCACACACACACACACTCACACACACACACTTTGACTTGATCACTGTTTAAAATGCACATCATATTATATTATATATATTATAAGAGAGCAGCACATTTTAGGCCTTCTGTTGAAGGTCAGTAAACGTGTACGCCTCAGGCTAGTGCAGTTAAGCAACCCTAATCTAGAAAGGCTCTTTTAAAGATACAGCGTGAGGAGGAATTCCTCCGTAGCCTGTGTCATTTGATTTAAGGCAGATTAAGCTGAGGTAAATGAGGCTAATTTGTAATGGTCATTTGAATAAGGACTTGTCAGTGAGCCAAATGGCAACTAATGCTCTTCCTCATGCCAAGAGTGCTATAGCTGTAGAATACTAAACCACAGTGTGTTACCAGAGTAGTGCATCCTCAGGAAACATCAATGTGTCATTATCCCGGAAAAAAACAAAGAAGTACAAATGGAATGTCTGTATAATGTCTGAAATGGGTATGCATGTGGAGGCTCCTCAGAGGAGGAAGGGGAGGACCATTCTCAGTGAATATGATAAAAATAAAAATTGGAAAACAAAGTTATCCTTTTTAAATAAAACTATACTAAATATATTCACATTACCAAATCATTGATTAAAACACACTGTTTTGCATTGAAGGTCTACAGTAGCCTCAACAGCAGTCTGTAGGGTATCACCATGGTGTAGTCGGAGGACAGCTAGCTTCCGTCCTCCTCTGGGTACATTGACTTCAATACAAAGCTTAGGAGGCTCATGGTTCTCACCCCCTTCCATAGACTTACACAGTAATTATGACAACTTCCAGAGGACATCCTCAACCTGTCAGAGCTCTTGCAGCATGAACTGACATGTTGTCCACCCAATCAAAGGATCAATGAATGAATCTACTACTGAAACATAAGGTACAGCTAGCTAGCACTGCAATTCATAAAATGTGGTGAATAGTTGACTCAAAAAGCGAGAAAAACAATAATTGGACAGTTTTCAACAAATTAATTTCTTCAAAAATGAAGGAGAGAGAGAGAGAGTTAGAGATTTTGTCATTTTTTTCACTTTCAGTTTCACTTACTTAGGTAGCAAATGCAGCTGGCTAGTTTTTAGTAGCTCAAAAACCCAGCTCAAACAGAAGGATGCTATGTTAGCTAGCTGGCTATGACTTTCCAACACAACACTGGAACACATCCAAGTCAAGGTAAGCTTTTGGTTTTATCAATTTATTGCCACCGGGGTCCACCATTCTAACTTCTTACTGAGTTTACACTGTAACGTTACTGTATGATTGAAGCAGGTTTACTAATGCATTCATTCTATTTGCTATGTTAACTAGGACGTTACTTTAGCTAATATGGGGACAATGATGTAGGCGCTGTGTAGCGGTTATGAAATGGTTTGGCTTGGAAAGGTTTTTTCACCTGGTCACATACAACTGAAGTCCACAAACCAAGAGTAAAGGTGAGAGGATAGTGCATAGAGGCTAGAATGAATACAGCGTGGCTGCTATGAAAGTGAACTGTGTTTATGTGTGATCATGGGTATATTCATTCCGTCGATTCTGTTGAAAAACGTTTCTTAAACGGAAGCAAAGGAAACGGGTATAAAAAATACCTGAATTTGTCCAATAGAAACTCTCGTTTGCAACTGTTGGACTATTGATTACACCCTAGATCAGCTAGATGCAGGCAAGAGTGCAAGGCAGTATATAATGTGTAACTGTCTTTCCATGTGTCACTGTCTGTCACCTCAAATGTTTCTATCGACCTGTATGCACCTACATTGTAAACGTTCATTCATAGGCTTGGTTGTAGCAACCTCATGATGGGTATAGGGAAAATTTGAGTATCATGTAGTAGCCTATTTATGTTACATTGAACTGGGTGAATGGAATATGAATGACAGGGGTAATAGAACTAAGGCCATGCTCATGAAAAAAAAGAATCCTCCCTCATAACGACACTGACCCCCACTGGTCTGCATGTAGTTTATTTCAGTGACATACGGGTGTGGGTCTTGTGTGCATACTCAACACACTTCAGCCTAGTTTGGAAACAGCTATAGTCTGACTCTGTCCTCTCTCTGCCATACTGTAGCAATACTTCCATGCTGGAGGGGTGGGTCTGAAAAAGACCTTCCTGGAGAAGAGTCCTGACCTATTGTCTCTACACTACGCCCTGTCCCTCTACACCCAAGCCACAGACAAACTCATCAAGACCTTTGTTTCATCTCAGAATGCACAAGGTAGGGTGCCTCTCCACCCCATCTCTTCCCCCAGTTTCTCTCTCTCTATTTTTCTCGAGTCTTCCCTTTCTTTACTTCCTCCCTCTGTACAGTCCGTGTATCTTTATGGACATTGATGTGTGTAATATGGCCAGTTATTGATTGTAGTATGATGCCATGAAACTGTATCCTTTTGTACTGGTATGCACCAGAGACGTTCTCTAACATATCCCTGTGTTGTGTTTACTCCAGGGTTGCCCAGACACCCATTGTTTTTTTATTTCCTGTTCAATATGTCCGTGGTTTTCTAGAGCAGAACCAAACACTTTGGAGGAGTGCTTCCTCTCTCCGCGGTATGAAACAGTCAAGTCTCCAGTCAGGCTCTCCGGGGGCAGAAAGAGAAACGTGTAATGTGACCGGACAGGCGTTTTCAGATGAAAAATGAATGAGAGATTCTCCTGTCCTTCTCCCTTTTTCCTCATCCCTCAATCATGATATAACAGTGATGGTGTGTTACGCGGTGGAAACACTGACACACTTTGTCTCTGAACACCCCTGGCTGGATACCCCACTTAATGAATGATCATTTGAAATGTAATTAGAAGAAATAACTTTGGTGCTTTTGGAGACTGTTAAACCACACGTCATAGCGACGACACAGTGGGAAGGAAGCAGTGTGTGTGGATTGAATGAGCAACACCATAGACTGCATCGAGTTACGTTGGATGGTTAATGATGTAACTTCAGTAGATGTCACTGATAACAGTATATTAATCAAGGACAACATCAGTTCTACGTCTGAATCTATTTGACTTCCCTTTTTGACTCTCTGACTCTATCTCTGCACTCTTTATAATTCTCCATGTCTCTTCTATTTCCTCTCACCTTCTTCCTCCTCCTCGTCCCCCTCTGTCCGCTAGTTTTCGGCGGGAAGGGGGTGAGGTTCACGGCTAGTGAGGATGTGTACCCAGAGAAGGGTATGTGGACACTAAGGGCCTGAAACACCAGGCCGCCAAGAACCCAGACCTCCATTTACATACGCATCCTCAGACTACCCTCCTGCCTGCTCAACCTTAACCTCATCCCCACACACAAACACACACTGACAGCCCAATAGCATGCACAAACATCCTAACACGTGCATAGGGACATGCATGCAAATGATGACATACAGTACACACATATGATGTATGTACTACATATACATACCCAGTATGTATGACCAGAAACTACTAAGGCATGGTAGCCATCATACAAAGGGAACCACGTTATAAGACTGTGAGGCAGTCATCAGCATGCGTCATGGGAGAAGACCCATGGCTGTGTGTGTGTGAGAGAGAGAGAGAGAGAGAGAGAGAGAGAGAGAGAGAGAGAGAGAGAGAGAGAGAGAGAGAGAGAGAGAGAGAGAGAGAGAGAGAGAGACTCCTGCGAGGTCTTGGAGTTGGAGATGTATTTTTCTCTTCCTTCCTGAATGATGGAATGATGATGATGATGATGATGAAGTGTGGCTCAGTTTGTCTGGAAGGGCTCCCTGTCCTTGTTGGCACCCTCCCATACCAAACCCTAATCTAAACACACACTCCACCGTCCCTCAATGGTACAGAGTGGCCAGTCGTCCCTCCCCAGGGCAGGTCACTCCAGCAGTGACAGGAGGTGAAAGTTCCCTCCTCCCTCTGGGCGTAACACCAAATCGTCCAATCAGCAGTGGTCCCTGGGGTCAGGTGATGTGCTCTCTGTCAGTATGCATCAGAGCTGAGGGAGCTGACTCCACGTCTCCTCTTCAGAGGTTTAGTCACTAAACTGCTAAACTTAGCCCCCCACTGACTGTACACACACACACACACACACACACACACACACCCGGGAGCCCAGGAGTCACAGGTACATGTAGAGCATAACCTCGGCTACAGACAATATTTGCTCTCCTCTTGTTTTCCGCTGCTCTCACAGGAAGTCACACTTGTTCAAGCTCTCTTCACCAGTATGACTTAGAATCACTCATTGTGACTCACATGTCTACGTCAGAAGCTCACTGAAATACTCTGTAATATGCCATTATTGTACTAGTTCCTGTCAGCTGCCGGATGTAGGCTGAGTAGTGGAGGATGTGCGTTATGGTCAAATAATGAGATTAGAGATATTAGGTTGATTACAGCAGTAGAAGAGGAAGGAAGAGTCTCTCCACACACACACACACACACGGCTCGCCCTCTATAATGTATTATAATGCAGGACGTTTTCCAAAAGGGGAACTTTTAGCCTTGATGAAGTGCCAGGCTTCATACCTACTGTATTACAGTGCCATGCGAAAGTATTCGGCCCCCTTGAACTTTGCGACCTTTTGCCACATTTCAGGCTTCAAACAAAGATATAAAACTATATTTTTTTGTGAAGAATCAACCACAAGTGGGACACAATCATGAAGTGGAACGACATTTATTGGATATTTCAAACTTTTTTAACAAATCAAAAACTGAAAAATTGGGCGTGCAAAATTATTCAGCCCCCTTAAGTAAATACTTTGTAGCGCCACCTTTTGCTGCGATTACAGCTGTAAGTTGCTTGGGGTATGTCTCTATCAGTTTTGCACATCGAGAGACTGAAATTTTTTCCCATTCCTCCTTGCAAAACAGCTCGAGCTCAGTGAGGTTGGATGGAGAGCATTTGTGAACAGCAGTTTTCAGTTCTTTCCACAGATTCTCGATTGGATTCAGGTCTGGACTTTGACTTGGCCATTCTAACACCTGGATATGTTTATTTTTGAACCATTCCATTGTAGATTTTGCTTTATGTTTTGGATCATTGTCTTGTTGGAAGACAAATCTCCGTCCCAGTCTCAGGTCTTTTGCAGACTCCATCAGGTTCTCTTCCAGATTGGTCCTGTATTTGGCTCCATCCATCTTCCCATCAATTTTAACCATCTTCCCTGTCCCTGCTGAAGAAAAGCAGGCCCAAACCATGATGCTGCCACCACCATGTTTGACAGTGGGGATGTTGTGTTCAGGGTGATGAGCTGTGTTGCTTTTACGCCAAACATAACGTTTTGCATTGTTGCCAAAAAGTTCAATTTTGGTTTCATCTGACCAGAGCACCTTCTTCCACATGTTTGGTGTGTCTCCCAGGTGGCTTGTGGCAAACTTTAAACGACACTTTTTATGGATATCTTTAAGAAATGGCTTTCTTCTTGCCACTCTTCCATAAAGGCCAGATTTGTGCAATATACAACTGATTGTTGTCCTATGGACAGAGTCTCCCACCTCAGCTGTAGATCTTTGCAGTTCATCCAGAGTGATCATGGGCCTCTTGGCTGCATCTCTGATCAGTCTTCTCCTTGTATGAGCTGAAAGTTTAGAGGGACGGCCAGGTCTTGGTAGATTTGCAGTGGTCTGATACTCCTTCCATTTCAATATTATCACTTGCACAGTGCTCCTTGGGATGTTTAAAGCTTGGGAAATCTTTTTGTATCCAAATCCGGCTTTAAACTTCTTCACAACAGTATCTCGGACCTGCCTGGTGTGTTCCTTGTTCTTCATGATGCTCTCTGCGCTTTTAACGGACCTCAGACTATCACAGTGCAGGTGCATTTATACGGAGACTTGATTACACACAGGTGGATTGTATTTATCATCATTAGTCATTTAGGTCAACATTGGATCATTCAGAGATCCTCACTGAACTTCTGGAGAGAGTTTGCTGCACTGAAAGTAAAGGGGCTGAATAATTTTGCAGGCCCAATTTTTCAGTTTTTGATTTGTTAAAAAAGTTTGAAATATCCAATAAATGTCGTTCCACTTCATGATTGTGTCCCACTTGTTGTTGATTCTTCACAAAAAATACAGTTTTATATCTTTATGTTTGAAGCCTGAAATGTGGCAAAAGGTCGCAAAGTTCAAGGGGGCCGAATACTTTCGCAAGGCACTGTATGTATTCATTCATGCTGTATCGTGCAGACTTTTAATTATAGCCAGTTTAGCTCTTATTCCACAAAGAAGAGTGTATCTTTAGCCTGTTTTTGTGAGCCTCAACAGAAAGGGAGGCCAGATGGCTGAGTGCTGCATTCTCTGAGTGACTGGAGGACTGACAGTCACATCATGCCCCTGGAGAGAAACAGACAGAGCTGCCAGAACTCTTTTACCTCCCTCCTATAGAACACTGGCTTCACTAGCCTGTCACTCACTGACACTCAGGCTGCTTTCAGTCACCACTGATTAAAACATACAGAGACGTAAATCATTACAAACTGAGATCACATTTTAGGCAAAGAAAGTCAATCAACCTACCCACTCCCCATCACCCCTCTTCCCTCCCAGACAAGCTGTCCGTAACTGACTGGGAGCCCTCTACAGGGCCCTGCATGTATCTCCCTAACCCCCCCCCCCCCTGTCCTAGCAGCATGGATCGAAGGACCCCCAGGCCAAGACCCCAAACCCAGGCCCAAGGATGAGTTATCCTGTGTTGTGTGGCGGGATATACACATACCATGGTCGTGTGCAGCTCAAATCCTGTTGGCTTTCTGGGCATAATCCCACCAGAAGTCACAAGTTAACAAGCCCTCAATAGGCATGTGTGCACCCTGCCTCAGGATAACTTGTGACTGGGCTGGGGCCGATGGGCTGCTCTCACCACAAGGTCCCTCTAGTCGCCATGCTTGCTCTGGGTAAAGGGTTTAGCTAGGAATGGGTCTCTCCGTCTGACTGGATCCATGATCCATCTCAGCATGTTACTTGCCTGCTCTGCCCAGCAGCAGTAGAGGAGGACCAAGATAACCCTCTCCTCTCTTACCACCAGTCTCCTCTATCCCACTGTCACCCCCCGAGCATCCTGACTGACAGGCTCCTACCCCCGGGCCCGGGCAGGCAGAGTCACAGAACAGCTATGAGTGGCTACATAAGATCATCCTAAGATCTTGAAATATCATCAGATGGTTCTCGTATTTATTTTGCCTGGAACTCTTGTGTGAAAAGACATTTACAACCCAAAACCACTCCTAGCTGCATGATTA
Organism: Oncorhynchus tshawytscha; assembly: GCF_018296145.1. Taxonomy (NCBI): domain Eukaryota; kingdom Metazoa; phylum Chordata; class Actinopteri; order Salmoniformes; family Salmonidae; genus Oncorhynchus; species Oncorhynchus tshawytscha. The sequence goes on from NC_056433.1 coordinate 54,208,313, forward strand.
TCTCATACGGGCCCACTTCAGCACCAGAGGCATTTCTCAAACCCTCCTATACACTATATATACAAAAGTATGTGGACACCCTTTCAAATTTGTGGATTTGGCTATTTCAGGAGCACCAGTTTCTGACAGGTGTATGAAATCGAACACACAATCTCCATAGACAAACATTGGCCGTAGAATGGTCTTACTGAAGATCTCATTGACTTTCAATGTGGCACCGTCATAGGATGCCACCTTTCCAACAAGTCAGTTCGTCAAATTTCTGCCCTGTTAGAGCTGCCTCTGTCAACTGTAAGTGCTGTTATTGTGAAGTGGAAACGTCTAGGAGCAAGAACGGCTCAGCCGCGAAGTGGTAGGCCACACAAGCTCATAGAATGGGACCGCCGAGTGCTGAAGTGCGTAGCGCGTAAAAATGGTTTGTCCTCGGTTGCAACACTCATTACCGAGTTCCAAACTGTCTTGGGAAGCAACGCCAGCACAATAACTGTTTGTTGGCAGCTTCATGAAATGGGTTTCCATGGCCGAGCAGCCGCACACAATCCTAAGATCACCATGCTCAATGCATTGGCTGGAGTGGTGTAAAGCTCACCGCCATTGGACTCTGGAGCAGTGGAAATGCATTCTCTCGAGTGATAAATCACACTACACCATCTGGCAGTCCGACGGATGAATCTGGGTTTGGCGGATCCCAGGAGAACGCTACCTGCCCCAATGCATAGTGCCATTGGTAAAGTTTGGTGGAGGAGGAATAATTGTCTGGGGCTGTTTTTCATGATTCGGGCTAAGCCCCTTAGTTCCAGTGAAGGGAAATTTTAACACTATAGCATAGATGATTCTGTTCTTCTAAATTTGTGGCAACAGTTTGGGAAAGGACCTTTCCTGTTCTGCATGACAATTCCCCCATGCACAAAGCGAGGTCCATACAGAAATTGTTTGTCAAGATCAGTGTGGAAGAACTTGACTGGCCTGCACAGAGCCCTGACCTCAACCCCATCGAACACCTTTGGGATGAATTGAACACCGACTGCGAACCAAGGCTAATCGCCCAACATCAGTGCCCAACCTCCCTAATGCTCTTGTGGCTGAATGGAAGCAAGTCCCCGCAGAAATGTTCCAACATCTAGTGGAAAGCCTTCCCAGAAGAGTGGAGGCTGTTATAGCAGCAAAGGAGGGGCCAACTCCATATTAATGACGATGTCCACATACTTTTGGTCATGTAGTGTATGTTGTTTGTTTTACAACTCTCAGACACAATTACATCTGCCATACTTAAGCATACAGCCTATAATGGCTGTATTGTAATTTCATTGAGGGAGTATGAGCTGAAGGGAAAGTATTCTGGCTATAGTGTTGGCCTGTCTGCAGTAGCAGTAAACGAGATAAGAGGAGTGACTTGTGCCCCCCCCCTGTTGTGCCAGGCTCTGGAGTGGACGACGCCGTGGGAGAGGTGTCTATCCACGTGGAGATCTTCACCCACCCCAACACTGGAGAGCACAAGGTCACCGTTAAAGGTCAGCGTTCACTGTCTAAATAGAGGTTGTAACACACCGTCCACAGACACAGAAAATGTCTACGGACGGTGTGTTAAAACATTGTTAATAAATGCCCCCTTTTCTTTTTCCCTCTCTGTCTCAGTGGTGGCAGCCAATGACCTAAGGTGGCAGACCACGGGGGTGTTCCGTCCCTTCGTGGAGATCTACATCATCGGTCCTCACCTGGCTGACAAGAAGAGGAAGTACGCCACCAAGTCCAAGAACAACAGCTACGCCCCCAAATACAGCGAAACGTTCACATAGTGAGTACTACAGTCTGGCCTCAGTGGTACAAAGCGTCTGCTGATTGTGGTGGCGCCGTAGTGGAAGTTGTCACGTTGAATATGGATAGGGAATCTTGTCCGTTTTTCATCTATTTACAGTTATTATGATTATGATTATGATTATTATATTGTATTTAGCAGACCACCTATATGCTTTTATCATGCGTATGGGTGGTCCTGGAAATAAAACCCACTCTCCTGGCGTTGTCAGAGCGATGCTCTACCGACTGAACTAAAGAGGACCACCTCCCTTATGCGAGTGGTGGATCAGTGTGGATGCATTGATTTGAGTGGTGTGTCTCTGTCTCGTCTCCCTGCAGCACCCTCAGTAACGAGGTGGGCACAGAGTGTTACGAGCTGCAGGTGTGTGTGAAGGACTACTGCTTCGCCCGAGAGGACCGTACGGTGGGCATGGCCGTGATGCAGTTGAAGGACATGTCCTCTAGGGGCAGCGTGGCGTGCTGGCTCCCCCTGGGGAAACGCGTGCACATGGACGAGACGGGCCTCACCGTCCTCCGAATCCTGTCCCAGCGCAACAACGACGACGTGGCAAAGGAGTTCGTCAAGCTCAAGTCAGACCAGCGTTCTCCCGAGGAAGGCCGAGGCTGAGAGGGCAAAGTCTTTATTCGATCAGCACCACCTACAGGCTAGGAAGTCCTTCTGCAGACTGACTGCAAGTCAAACCACTGTCCTGATGTTGTAGTGTTGGACAAGCACAGAGAAACAGTTCTTTACTACAGTACTGTACATACATCTCATTGAAGAAGACGTGATACCATCTACAGGCATTGCCCTGATTGTCTTGAAAGCACCGATGTCTTTATTATGAATATGATTAATTATCTTGTAAAAATGCATAGATATAATCGTAAACACAGCAAACCCCACAACACTGACCAACATTCTACAACCCATCCACACACACACAGAGAGTTTAAGTCATAGAGTATATAGAGTACCCTTGTTCTCTCCCTCTCTCTATTTCCCATAGCATAGGCCATGTCTTAGTGCTCTCCAATCACACATTTGAACTAGAATCTGCCAATCTCCACTAGTTTCATGCAGCGGTATCGAAAAGCTCCGGGAGATGAAGTTCTTGTAGCCTTGAAAGTCTTGACGTATCTTCGATTACATTAACTCCACGATCCCTTCCTTTGTCTAGACTAAACTAATGCCAATGGATCAATCCATGATATTATGCCAAGTCAAGCCCTAAGCACAAGTCAACAGGACCAACTGTGAACAGCAGACCATCAGGCTTTTAGGCCTCACACATTCCAAAGAGTCAGGTTTACACACACTGGTTTATGATACTATTTCCATGGGTTGTCCACCATAGGCTGAATTCTGGATCTTCTCTCATTCCGACATGGAGTATCTATAGCAGAGCAGGCTGGACAAATTATAAATGTAAATGTTTATAAGTATTAATTTGAGATATTATCAGTGAATTTATGGTATATTTAAAGACTATATGAAGACGTTGCACTTGGAAGAGAGTGTCCCTGTCTGTCTGTCTGTCTGTCTGTTTGTCTACCCTGTTACAGAGCTTGCTGCCTGAAACCCTCTAATGCCTTGTCCTGTCAAACCTGTTGTCTGTCTTCAGTACATAGTGAGAGCAACCTGATGAAGACAAGCCTCGGAGCTCTGTGGTTCATCAGCACGTGTGGGTGTATGTTCAAGAGAAGGAGATGAATGAGTGTGTATACAGGTGTGCTATCTTAATTTGAACAGTTTCTCAGGAAATGTGAATTACTATGTGGATTATAATTAATGGACATTTTTGTAGGGGTTTCTAAATGTTTAGTTAGGATAATTCAAGTCTGACATTTTAAAGTGGAAATGACAAACATTAGAAGCATTTTTAATCCTTGAATATATTACAATTTGCATTTGCTGCAGAGCCGGAAAAAAATTCTGCGACAACAATTCTGCGACAACAGAGTGATCAAATTAAGATAGTACATCTGTATACTGTTTGTGTGTTATATTGTTACAATGTTGACCTTGTGTAGGCACCAGTGTTGCCTGTTTGTGTAAATGTGTAAATCACAGAAAGCCATCAAGAACATAGAACACCTTATAGTGGAAGAACACATAGTCTATAGTATATTTAGATTATTTGAGAATTTCCTAAGTGTCTTTTACTTGGTGGAATGCAAGTCAAATTTTTTTGGGGTGAAGGTTTATTGCTTGTTTGATCAGAAACATTTAGTGGGCTGTACAGTACAGAGTATAAACAGAGCTCCATTAGTTTGCCTTGGAAAACAGCCACCTCCTCTCCTTTAACCTCTCTGATCAACATGTGTCAGCGTGGAAGAGAGCAGTTAGAGACAAAACACTGAGACATTTCTTACCGCTTGTGTTGCCATAGCAACCTCTTGTCAAATGAAGATGTCAGGCCACGGGTGACCCCCATGGTCTCTTTTTTTTTTGTCTTTCTTCCCCTCTGCTGGGGGAAGCACACATGACCTATAACTTTTTACCTAGAATGGCCAGGCTGTCTGGTCCTGGTTCTGAGCACACAGGGTCTGTCCATAAGGGCTATAGTACGGAACTGCTCCTGCCTGCCCTCTTCAATGGTGAAACTTGCCATAGATATGTGACTGAGATAGCTATGTGGGGGGAAATCGCATAACATCCATGGCTCTCACATTTAGAAGAAGCACGTAGAAAGCATGCAAAGGGTAGTAAACACAAGGAAGGGTAGTAAGCACAGGGAAGGGTAGTAAACACAGGGAAGGGTAGTAAACACAGGGAAGGGTAGTAAGCACAGGGAAGGGTAGTAAGCACAGGGAAGGGTAGTAAGCACAGGGAAGGGTAGTAAGCACAGGGAAGGGTAGTAAACACAGGGAAGGGTAGTAAACACAGGGAAGGGTAGTAAACACAGGGAAGGGTAGTAAACACAGGGAAGGGTAGTAAACACAGGGAAGGGTAGTAAACACAGGGAAGGGTAGTAAAAAGCACAGGGAAGGGTAGTAAACACAGGGAAGGGTAGTAAGCACAGGGAAGGGTAGTAAACACAGGGAAGGGTAGTAAGCACAGGGAAGGGTAGTAAGCACAGGGAAGGGTAGTAAGCACAGGGAAGGGTAGTAAGCACAGGGAAGGGTAGTGAACACAGGGAAGGTAGTAAGCACAGGGAAGGGTAGTAAGCACAGGGAAGGGTAGTAAGCACAGGGAAGGGTAGTAAGCACAGGGAAGGGTAGTAAGCACAGTGAAGGGTAGTAAGCACAGGGAAGGGTAGTTAGCATAGGGAAGGGTAGTAAGCACAGGGAAGGGTAGTAAGCACAGGGTAGGGTAGTAAGCACGGGGAAGGGTAGTAAGCACAGGGAAGGGTAGTAAGCACAGGGAAGGGTAGTAAGCACAGGGTAGGGTAGTAAGCACAGGGAAGGGTAGAAAGCACAGGGAAGGGTAGTAAGCACAGGGTACCTACAGGGTATTGGTGGTGTTGTAGCTCATAGTGCATGCATGGTACCCAGACTGTAACCATACTGTATCTAGTGCCATTCCAGGACCAAAGGTCCCAACTTTCACCCCTTTATCATTGATTAAAGTTCCTGGAGGTTGAGCCTGCAGGATAGGATCGTATGTATTCCTGTGATGTCAAAACTGGATTATATTAAGACTGTCAATGGAATGACTGGTCTCCCATCTCATCCCCACTCCCTCCCCACTACACTGCATTCCCTCTCTCCCCTCCACAGCCCACTACACTGCCTCCCATCTCTCCCCTCCACAGCCCACTACACTGCCTCCCTCTCTCCCCTCCACAGCCCACTACACTGCCTCCCGTCTCTCCCCTCCACAGCCCACTACACTGCCTCCCATCTCCTCCACAGCCCACTAAAGCCCACTCTCCCCTCTAAAGCCCACACTGCCTCCCATCTCTCCCCTCCACAGCCCACTACACTGCCTCCCCTCTCTCCCCTCCACAGCCCACTATACTGCCTCCCATCTCTCCCCTCCACAGCCCACTACACTACCTCTCCTCTCTCCCCTCCACAGCCCACTACACTGCCTCCCGTCTCTCCCCTCTACAGCCCACTACACTGCCTCCCCTCTCTCCCCTCCACAGCCCACTGCACTGCCTCCTGTCTCTCCCTCCACAGCCCACTGCACTGCCTCCCCTCTACAGCCCACTACACTGCCTCTCCTCTCTCCCCTCTACAGCCCTCTACACTGCCTCTCCTTTACAGCCCACTACACTGCCTCTCCTCTACAGCTCACTACACTGCCTCTCCTCTCTCCCCTCTACAGCCCACTACACTGCCTCTCCTCTACAGCCCACTACACTCCCTCCCCTCTACAGCCCACTACACTGCCTCCCTCTACAGCCCACTACACTGCCTCCCCTCTACAGCCCACTACACTGCCTCCCCTCTACAGCCCACTACACTGCCTCCCCTCTACAGCCCACTACACTGCCTCCCCTCTACAGCCCACTACACTGCCTCTCCTCTACAGCCCACTACACTGCCTCCCTCTACAGCCCACTACACTGCCTCTCCTCTACAGCCCACTACACTGCCTCCCCTCTACAGCCCACTACACTGCCCTCCCTCTACAGCCCACTACACTGCCTCCCCTCTACAGCCCAGTACACTGCCTCCCCTCTACAGCCCACTACACTACCTCCCCTCTACAGCCCAGTACACTGCCTCCCCTCCCCTGGGTTCTGGTCCATCTGCCCCAGGTATCAGACAGGGCATCAGTGACTCTGCTCAGAACCTGTGTAAGTAGCTGCTCTTGCCAATTACAACTTACTCTGGTGGTCCAGCTCCAGAAAGCACTGCATATAGTATCACCAATTTTTATGTGTGGCTCCCATATTTAAATGTGTGTACAATTTGACTCTATGCATCCAATCAGTACCGTTTCTAAGTAGATCAGTCGGTTTTGAGCAGTCCTATAATGTTTACATTGTGAGTTATCAGCACAAAGTGTTTTTGTGGAGTCGTGTAAATGTTGTTTTGAGACGGGCCAGGTTCTGGGGCAGTAGCTAGTAGTGACTAAATAACATGGAGAGCAGTGTCAACAGACTCAGCATAGAGAGGATCAACAACAGACTCTGTATATTGTCATTGTAAATAGTACTTCTGTACCAAACATATATGGTTATATATCTATAGAAATACATACACTGAATGAAGTGAAGCTGCTGCTACTTAGTCATCTTGAATCCTGCTGTGGCTGGGTAGTGGATGGACATCCATTTGAACTTTGAACTCCAATGGGAGATGGAATAGGAGTCTATAGGCTATGAATACACAGCCTCAGACTATTGCGTTGTCACTACATTAACGTACAGGTATAGCAGCTGTAGCAAGGAATGCAAATGGCACAATATCTTATTTATTGCTGTTGACAATGATACTGAGTACATTCGGTCACCGAGGCCATTTTCTTTCAGACAGACGTTCGGTGTCTGTGCTTTGAGGTAGAAAAGGAAATCTCACCCTTTCAGGTTGGCATGTATGTAGTACAGACAGGCACAGAGGCATGATACAGATATATAGAAGAAGCACAATGATAACCAGACAGGCACGCATGTACTGTCCCTGACACGCCCACACAGGCAGACACATTGGCCGTGTTCAAGAGCAACGATTGATCTACAAGTAATAATGAGTAGTTCATTAGGATGAGGCGATTTGTAGATCAGTCAGTCTGCAGTCACCGACTGCAATGTAGTCAATCTTGAACACGATCCCACTGTGATGCCAGCCTGTACATAGGAAGCAGTGCATGATGGGGGAAAAAAACGTCTTTCTTGTGCCCGCACGCGTTTATTTGACGTTATATTTTCCAATTGTTGTCTTCATTTATTTTGATATTTTAGTATTATTTTCTATTTTTCAGAGGTTTGTGAATATATAAATATGTATTACTGATGATGTGTAGTGGTACAAAGTACTCGCATGAGATCATTTTTTTTATACTGAAGATGTTTCTAATTTTTGTATTTATTCTGGTTGTTCTTCTTGAGGGTTGAGGTGGGGGACTGCAGCGTTGCTGTGTTTCTGATTCCAATAAAATGTTAGACAAAATCTGAACTCTTTTTCATAGTCTTCATTATGGGTCAGACATTAAGTTTAAATGATTGATCAGAGTGAAAAACATGTTAAGTTTACATTATACAATTATAAATTCTGATATCTGGAACTTATTACCAATTAAACAATATATTAAGCACACACTTCCAACGTACAACGTGTCCCAGTGGAAAACTACACATGGGTAGGCACTGAAGTATGTGGGATGTATCAAATAGGGAAATGTCAATCAGCAGACAGGCAATAATGTAATCTTAGTACAGATAAGGAAATCTATGTGTCCAAAATCCATATTCTGGAACAGATGAGAAAGAATCCATATGGCCATTCTAACAGCACAATAACCCTCGCAGGAAGAGTAGCAGTAAGAGTCCTATACTTGTGCTACTGAAAGAATGCCTGATACAGAATACTTATGACTGATCAAAAATGACATGTATTATTCACTTAGAATTACTTTGATATACTGTATAGCCTGCAGGAAAAAGACCAGAGGTAGCAGTACCAACACTTCAGAAAAGAGTGTAATCCACAGTGAATAACTACTGCTTCCTCTAAGGCCGTCGTAGGAAGGAGATTTTGAGGGAGTCTGGGATGTCCAGCTGGTCAGCGCGGACAGGCGGGGGTGGCAGGTAGGGGAAGGTGACGGGGAACACACGCCGTACATCCATCAGCAGCTGTGGAGGCTGACCGCCTGAACGCTCCTTCAGCAGAGCCTGATGGATGAGAGGAAATGATGACCGTAACACAACCACACTACTGGTAACCAGACCACACTACTGGTAACCAGACCACACTACTGGTAACCAGACCACACTACTGGTAACCAGACCACACTACTGGTAACCAGACCACACTACTGGTAACCAGACCACACTACTGGTAACTGGTAACCAGACCACACTACTGGTAACACAACCACACTACTGGTAACCAGACCACACTACTGGTAACCAGACCACACTACTGGTAACACAACCACACTACTGGTAACCAGACCACACTACTGGACCAGACCACACTACTGGTAACCAGACCACACTACTGGTAACCAGACCACACTACTGGTAACCAGACCACACTACTGGTAACACAACCACACTACTGGTAACCAGACCACACTACTGGTAATACAACCACACTACTGGTAACCAGACCACACTACTGGTAACACAACCACACTACTGGTAACCAGACCACACTACTGGTAACACAACCACACTACTGGTAACCAGACCACACTACTGGTAACCAGCCCACACTACTGGTAACCAGACCACACTACTGGTAACACAACCACACTACTGGTAACCAGACCACACTACTGGTAATACAACCACACTACTGGTAACCAGACCACACTACTGGTAATACAACCACACTACTGGCAACCAGACCACACTACTGGTAATACAACCACACTACTGGTAACACAACCACACTACTGGAAACCAGGCCACACTACTGGTAACACAACCACACTACTGGTAATACAACCACACTACTGGTAACCAGACCACACTACTGGTAATACAACCACACTACTGGTAATACAACCACACTACTGGTAACCAGACCACACTACTGGTAACCAGACCACACTACTGGTAACACAACCACACTACTGGTAACACAACCACACTACTGGTAACCAGACCAAACTACTGGTAATACAACCACACTACTGGTAACCAGACCACACTACTGGTAATACAACCACACTACTGGTAATACAACCACACTACTGGTAACCAGACCACACTACTGGTAACCAGACCACACTACTGGTAATACAACCACACTACTGGTAACCAGACCACACTACTGGTAACCAGACCACACTACTGGTAATACAACCACACTACTGGTAATACAACCACACTACTGGTAACCAGACCACACTACTGGTAACCAGACCACACTACTGGTAACACAACCACACTACTGGTAACACAACCACACTACTGGTAATACAACCACACTACTGGTAACACAACCACACTACCGGTAACCAGACCACACTACTGGTAATACAACCACACTACTGGTAACCAGCCCACACTACTGGTAACCAGACCACACTACTGGTAATACAACCACACTACTGGTAACCAGACCACACTACTGGTAACACAACCACACTACTGGTAACCAGCCCACACTACTGGTAACACAACCACACTACTGGTAATACAACCACACTACTGGTAACCAGACCACACTACTGGTAATACAACCTCACTACTGGTAACCAGACCACACTACTGGTAATACAACCACACAACTGGTAACCAGACCACACTACTGGTAACCAGGCCACACTACTGGTAACCAGGCCACACTACTGGTAATACAACCACACAACTGGTAACACAACCACACTACTGGTAACCAGGCCACACTACTGGTACCCAGACCACACTACTGGTAATACAACCACACTACTGGTAACCAGACCACACTACTGGTAACCAGACCACACTACTGGTAACCAGACCACACTACTGGTAACCAGACCACACTACTGGTAACCAGACCACACTACTGGTAACCAGACCACACTACTGGTAACCAGACCACACTACTGGTAACACAACCACACTACTGGTAACCAGACCACACTACTGGTAACCAGACCACACTACTGGTAACACAACCACACTACTGGTAACCAGACCACACTACTGGTAACCAGACCACACTACTGGTAACCAGACCACACTACTGGTAACCAGACCACACTACTGGTAACCAGACCACACTACTGGTAACACAACCACACTACTGGTAACCAGACCACACTACTGGTAATACAACCACACTACTGGTAACCAGACCACACTACTGGTAACACAACCACACTACTGGTAACCAGACCACACTACTGGTAACACAACCACACTACTGGTAACCAGACCACACTACTGGTAACCAGCCCACACTACTGGTAACCAGACCACACTACTGGTAACACAACCACACTACTGGTAACCAGACCACACTACTGGTAATACAACCACACTACTGGTAACCAGACCACACTACTGGTAATACAACCACACTACTGGTAACCAGACCACACTACTGGTAATACAACCACACTACTGGTAACACAACCACACTACTGGAAACCAGGCCACACTACTGGTAACACAACCACACTACTGGTAATACAACCACACTACTGGTAACCAGACCACACTACTGGTAATACAACCACACTACTGGTAATACAACCACACTACTGGTAACCAGACCACACTACTGGTAACCAGACCACACTACTGGTAATACAACCACACTACTGGTAACACAACCACACTACTGGAAACCAGGCCACACTACTGGTAATACAACCACACTACTGGTAACCAGACCACACTACTGGTAATACAACCACACTACTGGTAATACAACCACACTACTGGTAACCAGACCACACTACTGGTAAACAGACCACACTACTGGTAATACAACCACACTACTGGTAACCAGACCACACTACTGGTAACCAGACCACACTACTGGTAATACAACCACACTACTGGTAATACAACCACACTACTGGTAACCAGACCACACTACTGGTAACCACCACACTACTGGTAACACAACCACACTACTGGTAACACAACCACACTACTGGTAATACAACCACACTACTGGTAACACAAACACACTACCGGTAACCAGACCACACTACTGGTAATACAACCACACTACTGGTAACCAGCCCACACTACTGGTAACCAGACCACACTACTGGTAATACAACCACACTACTGGTAACCAGACCACACTACTGGTAACACAACCACACTACTGGTAACCAGCCCACACTACTGGTAACACAACCACACTACTGGTAATACAACCACACTACTGGTAACCAGACCACACTACTGGTAATACAACCTCACTACTGGTAACCAGACCACACTACTGGTAATACAACCACACAACTGGTAACCAGACCACACTACTGGTAACCAGGCCACACTACTGGTAACCAGGCCACACTACTGGTAATACAACCACACAACTGGTAACACAACCACACTACTGGTAACCAGGCCACACTACTGGTACCCAGACCACACTACTGGTAATACAACCACACTACTGGTAACCAGTCCACACTACTGGTAATACAACCACACTACTGGTAATACAACCACACTACTGGTAACCAGAACACACTACTGGTAATACAACCACACTACTGGTAACACAACCACACTACTGGAAACCAGGCCACACGACTGGTAACACAACCACACTACTGGTAATACAACCACACTACTGGTAACCAGACCACACTACTGGTAATACAACCACACTACTGGTAATACAACCACACTACTGGTAACCAGACCACACTACTGGTAACCAGACCACACTACTGGTAATACAACCACACTACTGGTAACCAGACCACACTACTGGTAACCAGACCACACTACTGGTAATACAACCACACTACTGGTAATACAACCACACTACTGGTAATACAACCACACTACTGGTAACCAGACCACACTACTGGTAACCAGACCACACTACTGGTAACACAACCACACTACTGGTAACACAACCACACTACTGGTAATACAACCACACTACTGGTAACACAACCACACTACCGGTAACCAGACCACACTACTGGTAATACAACCACACTACTGGTAACCAGCCCACACTACTGGTAACCAGACCACACTACTGGTAATACAACCACACTACTGGTAACCAGACCACACTACTGGTAACCAGACCACACTACTGGTAATACAACCACACTATTGGTAACAGGACCACACTACTGGTAACCAGACCACACTACTGGTAACACAACCACACTACTGGTAACCAGACCACACTACCGGTAACCAGACCACACTACTGGTAATACAACCACACAACTGGTAACACAACCACACTACTGGTAACCAGACCAAACTACTGGTAATACAACCACACTACTGGTAACCAGACCACACTACTGGTAATACAACCACACTACTGGTAACCAGACCACACTACTGGTAACCAGACCACACTACTGGTAACCAGACCACACTACTGGTAACCAGACCACACTACTGGTAATACAACCACACTACTGGTAATACAACCACACTACTGGTAACCAGACCACACTACTGGTAACCAGACCACACTACTGGTAACACAACCACACTACTGGTAACCAGACCACACTACTGGTAACACAACCACACTACTGGTAACACAACCACACTACTGGTAACCAGACCACACTACTGGTAACCAGACCACACTACTGGTAATACAACCACACTACTGGTAACCAGACCACACTACTGGTAATACAACCACACTACTGGTAACACAACCACACTACTGGAAACCAGACCACACTACTGGTAACACAACCACACTACTGGTAATACAACCACACTACTGGTAACCAGACCACACTACTGGTAATACAACCACACTACTGGTAATACAACCACACTACTGGTAACCAGACCACACTACTGGTAATACAACCACACTACTGGTAACCAGACCACACTACTGGTAACCAGACCACACTACTGGTAATACAACCACACTACTGGTAACACAACCACACTACTGGAAACCAGGCCACACTACTGGTAACACAACCACACTACTGGTAATACAACCACACTACTGGTAACCAGACCACACTACTGGTAATACAACCACACTACTGGTAATACAACCACACTACTGGTAACCAGACCACACTACTGGTAACCAGACCACACACTGGTAATACAACCACACTACTGGTAACCAGACCACACTACTGGTAATACAACCACACTACTGGTAATACAACCACACTACTGGTAACCAGACCACACTACTGGTAACCAGACCACACTACTGGTAACACAACCACACTACTGGTAACACAACCACACTACTGGTAATACAACCACACTACTGGTAACACAACCACACTACTGGTAACCAGGCCACACTACTGGTAATACAACCACACTACTGGTAACCAGACCACACTACTGGTAACCAGACCACACTACTGGTAATACAACCACACTACTGGTAACCAGACCACACTACCGGTAACACAACCACACTACTGGTAACCAGCCCACACTACTGGTAACACAACCACACTACTGGTAATACAACCACACTACTGGTAACCAGACCACACTACTGGTAATACAACCTCACTACTGGTAACCAGACCACACTACTGGTAATACAACCACACTACTGGTAACCAGACCACACTACTGGTAACCAGGCCACACTACTGGTAACCAGGCCACACTACTGGTAATACAACCACACAACTGGTAACACAACCACACTACTGGTAACCAGGCCACACTACTGGTACCCAGACCACACTACTGGTAATACAACCACACTACTGGTAACCAGTCCACACTACTGGTAATACAACCACACTACTGGTAATACAACCACACTACTGGTAACCAGAACACACTACTGGTAATACAACCACACTACTGGTAACACAACCACACTACTGGAAACCAGGCCACACGACTGGTAACACAACCACACTACTGGTAATACAACCACACTACTGGTAACCAGTCCACACTACTGGTAATACAACCACACTACTGGTAATACAACCACACTACTGGTAACCAGACCACACTACTGGTAACCAGACCACACTACTGGTAATACGACCACACTACTGGTAACCAGACCACACTACTGGTAACCAGACCACACTACTGGTAATACAACCACACTACTGGTAATACAACCACACTACTGGTAATACAACCACACTGCTGGTAACCAGACCACACTACTGGTAACCAGACCACACTACTGGTAACACAACCACACTACTGGTAACACAACCACACTACTGGTAATACAACCACACTACTGGTAACACAACCACACTACCGGTAACCAGACCACACTACTGGTAATACAACCACACTACTGGTAACCAGCCCACACTACTGGTAACCAGACCACACTACTGGTAATACAACCACACTACTGGTAACCAGACCACACTACTGGTAACCAGACCACACTACTGGTAATACAACCACACTACTGGTAATACAACCACACTACTGGTAACCAGACCACACTACTGGTAACCAGACCACACTACTGGTAACACAACCACACTACTGGTAACCAGACCACACTACTGGTAATACAACCACACTACTGGTAATACAACCACACTACTGGTAACCAGACCACACTACTGGTAACCAGACCACACTACTGGTAACACAACCACACTACTGGTAACCAGACCACACTACTGGTAACACAACCACACTACTGGTAACACAACCACACTACTGGTAACCAGACCACACTACTGGTAACCAGACCACACTACTGGTAATACAACCACACTACTGGTAACCAGACCACACTACTGGTAATACAACCACACTACTGGTAACACAACCACACTACTGGAAACCAGGCCACACTACTGGTAACACAACCACACTACTGGTAATACAACCACACTACTGGTAACCAGACCACACTACTGGTAATACAACCACACTACTGGTAATACAACCACACTACTGGTAACCAGACCACACTACTGGTAACCAGACCACACTACTGGTAATACAACCACACTACTGGTAACCAGACCACACTACTGGTAACCAGACCACACTACTGGTAACCAGACCACACTACTGGTAATACAACCACACTACTGGTAATACAACCACACTACTGGTAACCAGACCACACTACTGGTAACCAGACCACACTACTGGTAACACAACCACACTACTGGTAACACAACCACACTACTGGTAATACAACCACACTACTGGTAACACAACCACACTACCGGTAACCAGACCACAATACTGGTAATACAACCACACTACTGGTAACCAGCCCACACTACTGGTAACCAGGCCACACTACTGGTAATACAACCACACTACTGGTAACCAGACCACACTACTGGTAACACAACCACACTACTGGTAACCAGCCCACACTACTGGTAACACAACCACACTACTGGTAATACAACCACACTACTGGTAACCAGACCACACTACTGGTAATACAACCTCACTACTGGTAACCAGACCACACTACTGGTAATACAACCACACTACTGGTAACCAGACCACACTACTGGTAACCAGGCCACACTACTGGTAATACAACCACACAACTGGTAACACAACCACACTACTGGTAACCAGGCCACACTACTGGTACCCAGACCACACTACTGGTAATACAACCACACTACTGGTAACCAGTCCACACTACTGGTAATACAACCACACTACTGGTAATACAACCACACTACTGGTAACCAGAACACACTACTGGTAATACAACCACACTACTGGTAACACAACCACACTACTGGAAACCAGGCCACACGACTGGTAACACAACCACACTACTGGTAATACAACCACACTACTGGTAACCAGACCACACTACTGGTAATACAACCACACTACTGGTAATACAACCACACTACTGGTAACCAGACCACACTACTGGTAACCAGACCACACTACTGGTAATACAACCACACTACTGGTAACCAGACCACACTACTGGTAACCAGACCACACTACTGGTAATACAACCACACTACTGGTAATACAACCACACTACTGGTAATACAACCACACTACTGGTAACCAGACCACACTACTGGTAACCAGACCACACTACTGGTAACCAGACCACACTACTGGTAACACAACCACACTACTGGTAACACAACCACACTACTGGTAATACAACCACACTACTGGTAACACAACCACACTACCGGTAACCAGACCACACTACTGGTAATACAACCACACTACTGGTAACCAGCCCACACTACTGGTAACCAGACCACACTACTGGTAATACAACCACACTACTGGTAACCAGACCACACTACTGGTAACACAACCACACTACTGGTAACCAGCCC
This sequence comes from Oncorhynchus tshawytscha, assembly GCF_018296145.1. Lineage (NCBI taxonomy): Eukaryota > Metazoa > Chordata > Actinopteri > Salmoniformes > Salmonidae > Oncorhynchus > Oncorhynchus tshawytscha. Next base: position 54,225,177 of record NC_056433.1, read on the forward strand.
ACACTACTGGTAACACAACCACACTACTGGTAATACAACCACACTGCTGGTAACCAGACCACACTACTGGTAATACAACCTCACTACTGGTAACCAGACCACACTACTGGTAATACAACCACACTACTGGTAACCAGACCACACTACTGGTAACCAGACCATACTACTGGTAATACAACCACACTACTGGTAACCAGACCACTACTGGTAACACAACCACACTACTGGTAACCAGACCACACTACTGGTAACACAACCACACTACTGGTAACCAGACCACACTACTGGTAACCAGACCACACTACTGGTAACCAGACCACACTACTGGTAATACAACCTCAACTGGTAATACAACCACACTACTGGTAACACAACCACACTACTGGTAACCAGACCACACTACTGGTAACACAACCACACTACTGGTAACCAGACCGCACTACTGGTAACCAGACCACACTACTGGTAATACAACCACACTACTGGTAACCAGACCAAACTACTGGTAACCAGACCGCACTACTGGTAACCAGACCACACTACTAGTAACAAAACTGCACTACTGGTAACCAGACCACACTACTGGTAACACAACCGCACTACTGGTAACACAACCGTACTACTGGTAACCAGACCACACTACTGGTAACACAACCGCACTACTGGTAACACAACCGCACTACTGGTAACCAGACCACACTACTGGTAATACAACCACACTACTGGTAACCAGACCACACTACTGGTAACCAGACCACACTACTGGTAATACAACCACACTACTGGTAACACACCCACACTACTGGTAACCAGACCACACTACTGGTAACACAACCGCACTACTGGTAACACAACCGCACTACTGGTAACCAGACCACACTACTGGTAACACAACTACACTACTGGTAACACAACTACACTACTGGTAACCAGACCACACTACTGGTAACCAGACCACACTACTGGTAACACAACCACACTACTGGTAACACAACCACACTACTGGTAACCAGACCACACTACTGGTAACCAGACCACACTACTGGTAACCAGACCACACTACTGGTAACACAACCACACTACTGGTAACCAGACCAAACTACTGGTAACCAGACCACACTACTGGTAACACAACCACACTATTGGTAACCAGACCACACTACTAGTAACACAACCGCACTACTGGTAACCAGACCACACTACTGGTAACCAGACCACACTACTGTTAACACAACCGCACTACTGGTAACCAGACCACACTACTGGTAACCAGACCACACCACAACCCTAGTGAAGACAGTCAGTATATGGACTTCAGACAGCCTGTGAGGGTGTAAAGAGGACTGTCGCAACAGTCACAACTGCCACACAATAATTATCACAGAATTTTCACAGTAAATGATTGTAATGTTTATGTGTCAATTAATCCCATAAGGGATGGGTTGCCAACTGGTGATTTGACACAAAAATAAAATGTCATTCATTCAGATGAAAATTCAATATGCCATGTTATGAGAAGTTTACATTATTGTTGTGTGTATTATGGTACTGTACCTGCACTGTGCGGATAAAATTGAGTGTCACCCTCTCCTCTAGGTCACTGTGAGGGGTGTACAGGGTCAGAATCTTCACAATCTGGAACAGAGACACAGTTAGCCCTGCAAGGATGTGTACATAGACATATACTGTATAAAAATAACATGGTTTTCTAGTGAAGGAAATAATGTTCACAGAATCATATTGGTTTTATTCTATTTAAATAATATCTACAACACTTTGAACATTTCACCCTGCCAATACCAGCTTAAAAACCACTAGTGTAGTAATAGTGATAAGGGGCTACCTGCTGGGTAGACAGGGCAGTGCAGGTGTGAACGAGGGCCTGTGCGTCAGCGTCTGTCTTCTTGCCCACTTGCAGGAGCTGAGCGGCCTGGATGAGAGGCTCCAACAGGGCCACAGCTCCCCCTGCCTGCAGCCCACGGGTCCGCAGCCACTCCTCCAGCAGACTCACATTATACCTGGCAGAACCCAGCAGAACAAAAAGAATGGAGTCAGGTCCAAAAGTCACCTGGTACTCTACTTGCAAACTGTCCCCTTTGGAAACCAACACTAGTGGCTCTATTCAATGCTGAAGCGTTACAGATTGCACGATAGAAATATAAAGGTCATTTCCGTTTGGTATGACATACACAGCGTTTACTGGGAATGCAGTCTAAGCCAACGCGCGGCGAGAACCTTGCCTTTAAATTTCAATTGGGCTTTAGTGCCGAACTTCCACAATACAGATTGAATAGAGCCCTAGCTTTATATTAGACATCTGGCTGCATATCTTTTACTGAAACTTGTTCCTGCTCAGGCCCTGTGTGTGTATGTGTGTTTCTGTCCTCTGACCGTATCTGCAAGCCGCGGCTCCAGCTACACATGTCCTTGCGTAGCAGCAGGCTGTTGAGGGCAGAGGCAGAAAGGAGGTGGGTGAGCTGACGGAAGGCCTGCTCCATCAGGGTGGGGGGTAGGGCCTGACGGGACAGGGCCGTGTGGAGGGCACCCAGCTCCCTCAGCACTGCAGCCATACTAGGGGTCTCCCCTGCATTCCTCTCTACGGCCCTGGGATCAGACCCCGCACGCTTCCTAAAGTTCCCCAGCTTTACCCCCGACCCAGACAGTCCTGGGATCATCTCACTCTCCAGCATGGCAGGAACTGTGGAGGGATTGAGTGGGTCAGGGGAACAGGAGCTACTGTTGAAGGGTTACGTAGTGGAATGAAAGCAAACTATGATACAACATTTAGTCGACTGGTTGGGTTGGTTTTGATATTGTTCTGGAGTTGGTCAGTCCTACCAATGATGGGCTGCAGGCGGGTTTCTGAGATGGACAGGAGCTGCTGATAGGCCTGGATACAGAGGGCACTCAGAGCACGGTTTAACTCACTCAGGTCAGAGGTCAACGGAACCAAATCCTCATCCTACAGACCAAGCACAAAAACTGTCTGTCAATCACATGTTGAAGTATGTATGTAATGGCTGTTGTTGCCATGAACTCAATAACTAGGGGTGTATTTCCCCGGTCAGCTTAAATGGCCATGAATAACTCCTGACATTATTTAGTGATAATAACTCCTGACATTATTTAGTGATAATAACATATGACATTATTTAGTGATAATAACTCCTGACATTATTTAGTGATAATAACATATGACATTATTTAGTGATAATAACATATGACATTATTTAGTGATAATAACTCCTGACATTATTTAGTGATAATAACTCCTGACATTATTTAGTGATAATAACATATGATATTATTTAGTGATAATAACATATGACATTATTTAGTGATAATAACTCCTGACATTATTTAGTGATAATAACATATGACATTATTTAGTGATAATAACTCCTGACATTATTTAGTGATAATAACATATGATATTATTTAGTGATAATAACATATGACATTATTTAGTGATAATAACTCCTGACATTATTTAGTGATAATAACATATGACATTATTTAGTGATAATAACTCCTGACATTATTTAGTGATGATAACATATGATATTATTTAGTGATAATAACATATGATATTATTTAGTGATAATAACATGACATTGGTAACATTTTGATGAGAGGTGTCGATGCCTTACCTGTTTGGAGTGCTGGGTCAGTAGGTCATTGAGAAGGCAGGCATTTTTCAGCCACAGTGCTGTCATGTCCACATCATTACAGTGTTTCTGATAGGAGGGGAAAACAAAGACACAACAAATGAATAAGAAACAGACCTGTAAGAGAGCCATGATTGAAAAGCAGAGAAGTGTGTGTGTGTGTGTGTGTATGTGTGTGTGTGCGTGCGTGTGTGTGCGTGTGCGTGTGCGTGTGTGCGTGCATACCAGCGTCCGTGCGTGCGTGTGCGTGCGTGTGTGTGTGTGTGCGTGCGTGCGTGTGTGCGTGTGTGTGTGTGTGTGTGCGTGCGTGTGCGTGTGTGTGTGTGCGTGCGTGTGTGCGCACTTTCAGAGCCCCCTTCATGGCAGTGACAGCAGCAGTGCAGAGAGAGCGGGCGCGGATTTGGTCTCCGCTACAGTCTGCCTGGCGTACACACAGGAACAGCACACTAGCAGCCAGGCCAGGGGGCAGGGAGAGGGCACTGTCCACCCTCACGTCTGGAACAAACACAGAGGTTTGAGGGCACATTCACGAATTATACAGATGGAGATAGGGTTAGGGGTCCTACCTGTGATGAGGGTCTTCATGAGCTTGGCCTCATCCCTCTTCCTACACTCCAGCAGCCCTGTGACAGTCCCAGCTTTGGCATGGGGGGCAGAGGAATCCTCTGTGGACTGGGAAAGCACTGGACCTAGGGGGACGAGCAAACAAGTATGATCGATATCGATGTGTCCCTCCACACATTTATTTTGTAGACATTTCGGTCAAGACATTTTTCAAGTATGTAGTTATGTGTTGTCCAGACCTGTCTGTGCCAGTAGTCTTCTGAGTGTGACTGTGTGTCTCAGCTCCTTCAGTTCTCTCCTCAGTCTGCAGACCTCCTGCTCCCTGGCTTCCACCAGTTCCACCAGGTACTGAACATTGAGCACACATGCAGGGCCATTATGACACGTTTACAGCGGTGATGCTCAAAGTAACAGAATCTGCACTGTAGTCCACCTGACGAGACCGCTCATACGAGACCCTACCTGCTGGTCTGCAGAGGGGGAGGGATCAGAGCACGTCCGTTTAGCCTCCAGCTCCGCCTCCTCCTGAGAGCGCTGGCTACGCAGCTGGTTCTCCAGGAACCTAACAGTTACACACAGACAGGGGGTAGAATATATGTGTATTCTTTAAATGATCAAATATAATGATATTGCTGTGAACGTATTGATCAGGGAATAGGGACTGACTTGTTGGCCACTCGTACAGCATCATAGGCGTGCCACAGGTCTTCTCCGGTCATCTTCCCGGCTGAGTCTTTAGCCACACCCATATTCTCCATCAAAGTGTCCTGGGTAAAGAACAGAGCACAGTCTCAGCCACAGGAGCCATATTGATTGATTGACAAGTAGAACTGAACCACACATCTCCTACTGATTCCCCGTTCGGGAGCCATCCAGAGGGAGGGAGGGCATCTCACCATGAGTGTGTCAGAGCTAAGCCAGGCCCTCCTCTCTGCGGTGGGGGACGTCACACTAACCCTCCTCACCTCCTCCGGAGAGGGGAAGGGAGGGAGGCCGAAGAAGGAAGGTGTGGCTGGGAAGGTAGGGGGCCCGGAAAAGGGCGGCGACATCGGGGAAGGAGATGGGGGCTCCATGATCAGGCTTTGATTTGAATCTGTCCGTCTGTAGCCCTTAGAGTGCTGCATCGGTAACACAGAGAAATATCATATTTTTCAGCGAGGTTGAATATTATAACCTGGGTATCTCTCAACAATGCTACATTGATACGTCACATAGGCAAAACAGAAAGGCCGGCACCCAGGCTAGTGGAATATGGAGTTGAATATAATGTGTGAGTACCTCAGTGAGCATGCTCATTTCCCGTAGGTTTTCGTATCTCTGCTCCAGCCTGGTGAACTCTCTGAGCAGACCCTGGTACTTCCTCCTCTCCTCATCCAGCTCTGCTGTCAGAGCTTTACCTTCCTGGGCCACAGCCTGTACTACACTCTCTGGATGCACAGACATAAAACATAGGATTCAAAGTAAATTGAGAGAGAAGCACTGAAAACAGATACCTGTTATGAATAGACCTACCCTCCTGAGCTGTCTCCTGCTCCAGTAATCGAGTGGTCAGATCCTCCTTCTCTTTCCCCAAACAGTCCCTCTCAACCCGCAGGACCTGCACCTCCTGTAAACAGAGAAAGAAGAGAGATCTTAAATACCACTATTCTGCAGAAAAACATAAGAGCTGTTTCGGATCCATTAGGACCAACAAGACCTACCTGTGTGAGTCGTAGGATCTCCTGGGCTGCTTTCTCCTCTGCCCTCCTCCTCTCCTCCGTCTCCTCATCTGTGATGGCGGTGCTGGGCTGAGACTGCTGAGTCTGGAGCTGGGTCTCTAACTGGTACTCCAGCTTAACTAGCGCCCCCCGCAGGGTGTCCAGCTCAGTGTTGTGGGCCTTACGCTCTGCCTGGAGGGTCTCTCTCAGAGCACCGCTCTCCCTGGCCTGGACACACACACATAAACACACACATAAACACACACATAAACACGCACATAAACACGCACATACATAAACACACACATACACACACATAAACACATACATAGATAAACACACACATAAACACACACATACATAAACACACACATACACACACACACAAACACACACATACACACACATAAACACACATACATACACACACGTAAACACACACATAAACCCACACAAACACACACACACATAAACACATACATAAACCCACATAAACACACACATACACACACAAACACACACAAACACACACATAAACACACACATAAACACACACATACACACACACATACACACACACATAAACCCACACAAACACACACACATAAACCACACAAACACACACACACACACACACACACACATAAACACACACACAAATACACACATAAAACACACATAAACCCACACAAACACACACACACACATAAACCCACACAAACACACACACACACACACACACACACACAAACACACACATAAACACACACATAAACCCACACAAACACACACACATACACACACACACATAAACACATACATAAACCCACATAAACACACACATACACATAAACACATACATAAACCCACATAAACACACACATACACACACACAAACACACATAAACACACACATAAACCCACACATACACACACACACACACACATAAACCCACACAAACACACACACACACACACACACACACATATAAACACACACACAAATACACACATATAAAGTACACATAAACCCACACAAACACACACACACATAAACACACACATAAACACATACATAAACACACACATAAACCCACACATACACACACACACATAAACCCACACAAACACACATAAACACACATAACGGTCCACTTCTGTATTATTCATTTTGCACATTTATTTTTTCCACTCTGGTTGTACCAAAACCTCTAAACAGTTCATTAAAATTCATCAGCCCCCTAGAAACACCTGGTCTCCTCTACCCATCCAAAACCACCCATCTTCTTCTAAGCCCACTCACCATCCCCTTCTCAGGCTTCTCCACCCTTCTACACCTCTACCCATCCCTTTCTCATCACCTTCCATGACACCAGCATCTCACCTTCTGGTCGGCCCTGAGCTGTAGCTGCATCAGTTTGACCTCCATGCCCTTGTTGAGTTCTCTGAACTTCTCCACCGAGCGAGCCTCTGCCTTCAGCTTCAGCAGCTCCCTCCTGGCAGCCCGCCGCCTCACACAACACTGCATCAACACTATGGCGGCCCTCACCCTCCTGTAAGCAAGGCGGGCCAGCCAGCCACGCACTGCAGACTGGAGCAACACCGCAGCCCGCTCTGCCACCACCTGGGGAGGGAGAGGATAGAAGGGATGCATTATATTATTGCACACAGTTATGATTACAGTTATGATTAAGGACACTGAGTGTACAAAACATAGACTGACAAGGTGAATCCAGGTGAAAGGTATGATCCCTTATTGATGTCACCTGTTGAATACATTTCCATCAGTGTAGATGAAGGGGAGGAGATAAAGAAGGATTTTTAAGCCTTGAGGCAAGGATTGAGCGTGTGTGCCATTCAGAGGGTATGGTAGTAGGTGCCAGTCAAGTAGTAGGTAGTGTCAAGGACTGCAAAGCTGATGGGTATTTCACCCTCAACAGTTTCCCGTGTGTATTAAGAATGGTCCACCACCCAAAGGACATCCAGTTAATTTAACACAACTGTTGGAAGCACTGGAGTCAACATGGGCCAGCATCTCTGTGGAATGAGAGAGTCCATGCCACAATGTATTGAGGCTGTTCTGAGGGCAAAAGGGGACGCAACTCAATATTAGGAAGGTGTTCCTGTACACTCAGTGTATCAGGATAGTCTAGAATCTGGATCTGATATTACTGAGGAATAGTTCCTGGGGCTGGAGCCCTGCCGTGACTTATCTCTGGAGGTTCAAGTTATCACATGTATGAAATGCATTTTATATTTAAGCTGTAAATAAAAACATTAGATGCACTGATAAAAAGATTCTGGGGCCTTCGTGCCAGCGTTTCCTCACCCGTCTGTATTGGCGTCGTGCTAGCGAGCCCCTGGTGAAAGCCTGGATGGTGACGGTGGCCTCGCGGATCATCAGAAACATCTGTCTTATCGCCACCATACGGTATGTCTTCTGGATGATCAGCGCTGCCTTGGTGTAGCGCAGAAGGTCTGCCAGCCTAGATCACACAGATCAGAACAGTCGCTTAAATAGTTGGACAAATGTAGGTAGCCTACTGCTGAGACACACTGTACTATATGACAGTATGAAGTGTAAAGCAGATTGACGTGCTGTTGTGTCACATAGTCAGTCATTCTGCTCTCACCGCCTAGCCAGGGCTCCTCTTGTGTATCTCTGGATGGTGAGTGTTGCCCAGCGTGTCTTGATGTATCGCCTGCGGCCCAGCCAGCCTCTGACCCAGCTCTGGATGATCACCCCGGCCGCCCTCAGTCTCTCTGCCCTCAGCCTCTCCAGCAGAGCCACCTGCCCAGCACGGAAGAACACCTTGGTCTTCCCAAAGCAATACTGTTCCGGGTCTGGAATGAGCTCCGGCAGGGCCCTCTGGCACGACGCCTGGATCTGTTCCTGAGTCTGAACCCCACCCCCGCGCAGTAGCACCCGGTACCGGCTGAAGAACTCTGCATAGGTCCACCTGGAACCAAGATGGTGGAAGGAAGAGAGGGACACATTTTCACAGAGTGAGTACAAATACTCTTGAGATCTTTAATTGTGCGTTTTTCATAAATGTTGGTGGCTACAGGACAGATACAGTGTTCTGCATCGGTGAAATAACTATGCTACTATGTATTCATTTTCTGTGATGGGTTTATCTGTGAATATTCCAGAGGTGAAGCTGATGTTAAATGTGCTGTGTACCTGGATGGGTAGCCTGCAGCACTGATGCGTATGGTCTCTAGCACCCCACAGGCTCGCAGCTGCTGGACGGCCCTTTTAGGGTCAAACCTGAGAGGGGAAATCTGCTTAACACGCTGCACACACACACACACAAACCCCTACTGACAATATTGATATTATACACACAACACAACACATAATACACACTGCACACCCAACAAACACAGATAACATACTGTTTATCATACTACACACACACCTCTCTCCACATAATACACACTGTTTAACACACCGCACACACATGCCTCCCCCACCACAAACCGCACACACATGGCAGGAGCACAGGGGTCTTACTCACATAAAAGGCTCTTTGAGGTCATTGGGCTTAATACAGCGGATGTAGTGAGGGGTGGTGCTGTTCAGAGTGTCCATCAGCAGCTGCAGAGACTGACGGAACTGTTTGAAGAAACATGGAGGAACACACAAACTCACACTCCTGTCCTACAGTCCATAGGACATACAACAACATGCAACGAGCCATGGATGAAGTAATACAGACATTATTACTTCAAACAAATACATTCTGTCTACTGTTAAAAGCTGGACACGAATGGTGTTGCTTGGCCACGGCAGGGGGAGGCATACAGTACCTGGAAGCCCACAGTGAGTTTGTGTTCCCGCTGAGCTCTCATCCCAGGGCCAGAGCGCAGACTGCCATTGGGCAGAGAGGACTTCCCCTCTGAGAGGGACAGACTGCCCCCTACTGGCTTCTGCTGGAACAGCTCAGACACCAGCTCAGACTGACAGAGAGACAGGCAGGGTTACAGTATGTTAATAAGGCTTCATCTCTCCCTCTACTGTCCTCCATTTCACCCTAGGATCTTGATCTCAGCCTAGATTTCACCCCAGTCCGACAAAAGTGGACAGCTGAAATCTGGTTCCTCAGAGAGCCTCCCTCAAATTCCTCTACTCTTCAGATGCACTCAAAACTGACAGGGAGGTAAGAAAAGTGAGCCAAGACTTCTGACAGGGGAAGCTGCAGATCATCACTGTGTGAATGCAGATCATCAGAGTTGTAATTTAAAACATTGACCGGTGATACCTGACTGGCTCTTAGGATGTTGATGGGTTCCTCAAAAACTGTATCCCGGTTCTTGTCTAAAAACCCATCACATTCATATTGGACCTGACAAACAAAATAAAAAAGTTTAAGTGAAATACTTTACAGCAACCAGCACATTCTGCAAACAGGTCAAACTGAAGCATCTAATATACTCTGGCTAATATAACTAGCTCACCATGTCAGCAAAGTGCAGGATGATGAAGGCAGTGTTGGACATTCGGGGTTTGCGGAAGTGTGGACTGGGGTTGTTACTCTGATGCTGATCATACAGCTTCCTAGCCCAGCTCTCCTCTGAACCTTTGGGCATCTGATCAAGGAAACAGACACCATGGGAGGTAAAGTTTTTCTGGATCAATGTACATTTGATAAATCTTCTGTTTTTTATATAAATACTTTGAAGTTTGACTTTCAGTAGGAGAAAAACATTTCTGGCAGGACTTGCTTTTGTTTTATATATACATATATCTTTTTTTAAATTGTTGGGGATCAAATCCATCACAAGGCGTTCATGGCTTGTCAGTGCACTCAGTAATGATTTAGATGCATATCCTGAGTACATGTACTTATTGTATTTCAAACCGGTTTGGACACATGAACACAAACCAGACACAACACAATGTGGTCTTGATAGAAACCAGGACTGTGACTGACTGACCCTGCACTCCTCATCCAGCAGGTCGAGCAGGCCCAGCTGTCCCTCGATGAGAGCGATGCACGGCTGGTTATCACTGAACTCTATCCTGCTCCACGGCAGCTCCTCACGGACATACTCCTCCTGCTCCAACTGGAACACGTGCTGCATGAGTGAGGGGAGGAGAGGGAGACCAAGGGTTACCGAGGGGACATGAGGATAACAAGTTCATGGACACAGACTCACATTCATATTGATGTCCAACCCCCCACACACACTTGGTGACTCACCCTGTTGAATTGCTGCTGCAATTTCTCATTGGCATAATTTATACAGAACTGTTCAAAACTGTTCCTTTCAAACGTCTCAAACCTGCCAAAGAGAAATGGACAAAAAGGGAAATCAACATGTTAATAATGTGTTGTTACTACAGTCATTACAGTAATTACAGGTATAACAACAACTTCATCTAAGGTGTGACCCCCTGCCCTTTCTACTCACCCATAGATGTCCAGCACCCCAATAAATGACTTGGGCTTCTCGCTCTGGGCTCGAAGGGCTGAGTTGAGCCGGGTCACTGTCCAGGTGAACAGCTGACCGTACACATGCTTGGCCAGGGCATCCCGGGCCTCTAGGGACTGCTGACCAGGCATGGGCTTGACCAGCATCTCTCCCCCTACTGTCAGCCTGCGGTGGCACAGCCAGTGGGCCATCTGGGTCCTCTCCACCCCCAGCAGCTTGGAGAACACCGACAGGGAACGCTCCTCCCCCTGGTTATGGAATATTTTAACAAATTATGTGAGAGTTTTAGGGAAATACTGAACAAAAATTTAAGAACAAACAAAAAATCTTACATCAATGTAACTTCGATCACCACCTCTCCCACTGGCCTGGATGTTGACATTGCCCAGGTGCAGAACAGCTGCAAGGATCCTGAAGAGCTCCATCTGCTGGTCCGGAGGCACACCTGGAGGAGTACACACAACACCGGCATGTTCAAACTGCATACCACTACAGTCAGAGTAAACATGTTAGCATAGACGTGTTTAATGTAGAAGCTGTATACCTAGAATGGTGAAAGCATTGCGAGTGCGCTCCAGATCTACTACATCATCAGTGCCTGGGATCTGCATGGAATCTTCCCCTCCTTGGTTCGTGTAGCGGAACGTTTCCGCACCACCTACAGAAACACACATCAAAACACGTAAGGAACACATTCTGAAATACACGGCTAGACCCATTGACGTTCATCTGTTCCCTGCTGTTGACGTTGTAATAAGTTCCTGAATACATTGCGGTCCAGTCTCACCCAGTTTGAGGACTCTCATCTCTGGCAGGTCTCTAGAAGCACACAGCTGGTAGAAGATGTGGTAGTTTCTCTCCTGTGACGCCTGAAAGACGACTCGAGACTTCTCCAGCAGGTACGTCCTCATGTTGGCCCCAATGATGTCCCCCTTCCGTCCGAAGCCGATCTCAATGTACTTCCCAAATCGGCTACTGTTGTCATTGCGTGTAGTCTTAGCATTCCCAATGGACTAAAGAGTAAAGGAAAGAATTACAAATACGATACATTACACTGTTTTAGCTATTACCTTTACAACTGAATACTGATATAATACAGTACTCATTTTCTATATGCAAAATACATGTTTTTTCCAAAATCACACTCTTCAAAAAAAAAAAAAATGTGAGTGAACCGCATTGCAGGTTAAGAGAACTCATTCACCCACATGTCAGTACCTCCATGATGGGGTTAGAGGCCAGTACTCTCTCCTCCACACTGGTCTGCTGGGCTGCTCCCCCCACCACAGCAAAGTAGCGCATGGTGAACTTAGCAGAGACTGTTTTCCCTGCTCCAGATTCCCCACTGATTATAATGGACTGGTTCTTCTCCTCCCTGCACACATAGACAACTACCCTCTTAATAATCTTGTCATGTACAGAGCTATTTGTCACACAGGGCAACTAAAGAGATCCGATCAAAGGCTCTCTCGTGTCACTGCTATTTTGTCTGTATAGAGCTCTTTACAAAGAACAGCAAACCTGGCTCAAGGAGCAGGCAAAACGACAGTGTTTTGAGGTAACAAAGGGCATATAAAATGGAGCCCAAAGACTAGGGTGACCCCTGGCCCTTGACCTTTAACCCCTGACCTGGTCATGGTGCGGTAGGCCTCTTCTGCCACAGAGAAGATGTGAGGCTCCATGTCAGCCATGTCCTGCCCACTGTAGGCATCGATCACTTCCTCTCCATAGATGGGCAGCTGGTCATATGGGTTGAGGGCCACCAACACAATCCCTGGAATGAGCAGTTGGTGTGAATGACCAATGGTTTAAAGTACTTGAGTAAAAATACATTAAAGTATTATTGAAGTAGTTTTTCGGGGTATCTGTACTTTACTACCTATATTTTTGACAACTTTTACATTTAGTCCACTACATTGTATAATGTACTTTTTACTCCAGACATTTCCATGACAACCAAAAGTACTAGTTACATTTTGAATGCTTAGAAGGACTGGAAAATGGTCCAATTCAGACACGTATCAAGATAACATCCCTGGTCACCCGTACCGCCTCTGATCTGGCGGACTCACTAAACACACATGCTTTGTTTGTAAATTAAATTATGTCTGAGTGTTGGAGTGTGCTCCTGGCTGTCCGTAAATTAAAAAACCAAGATCGGGCTGTTTGGTTTGCTTAATATTAGGAATTTGAAATGATTTAAACTTTTACTTTTGATACTTAAGTATATTTATAACCAAATACTTTTAGACTTTCACTCAAGTAGTATTTTATTGGGCAATTTTCACTTTTACTTGAGTCATTTTCTATTAAGGTATCTTTACTTTTACTCAAGTATGACAATTGGGTACTTTTTCCACCACTGTAAATGACAGTGTTATTAATCGAATAAAAGGAATCTGTAAGAATACAAGATATTATTATTTTTCCTGTGACTTTTTATATATCAAAACTACTTTGATTATTGTTTATGTCTGCAACATATCACAGCAATCACATAAGATGCATGTGTTCTCAGGTTAATGTTTATTTAGCATCTTATGGAGAACCAATTTGTATGACGCCAAAGAGAGGAGGCCATGTCCCTGTGAACTTTACACCTAGTAAAGATTATGTGGCCATGAGGCCATAATCATAAAAGCAGGAGCACACAGGAGCGGCATATATGTCCACTGGCAAAACAGCATCTGAAGAAAGACCTCCACCCTTGATCTCTTTCTGTCTCTCTCTCCATCTCTCTCAACCTATTCCTCTCTCTGTCTCTCCATCATATTTCCTCTCTCCCCCTCTCTCTGTTCCTTACCACAGTAGGTGTAAATGCTGCTGTAGTCCAGGAATCGGACTCTCAGGTTGTGTAGAACAGCAGGCTCGTGCAGGAAGCTGAGAGCAGTGAGGTCATTCTCCCCCTCCAGAATATCAGGGTTCGCCAGAGGGGGGAGGCCAGAGGGTGGCGCCACTGGGTACTGCACCTCCTAGAGGGGTGGCACATTAAATATTTGTCATTATCAAATGCTTATACAAGACCGACTAACAATACATCTACAGTATGCCAGCTGTTGACTGTGTGTGAGTGTGTCACCCTGCCATCGCTGATCTGCAGCACCACATTCTCATCTCCAAGGTTGTAGTCCTTGAGGAGCTTGGCTGATACCCACACTGCCTCTGGGTCAGGTACCCACACACTGGCACCCTGTTATAGAAATAAACGTTATCACAAACGTTGAGCTCCTTGAAGAAACCCAGTGAAAAGTAAGCATGCATTGAGGGGGATTTCCTGTACTAATGACCAACACGCCGTGGCTGTATCACTTTCACACCAGGTGGACAGGCCCAACTGCCAGTTGCCCAAAAACACAGCTGTAGAGGATAGTATTACATCACACAGGACACTATCTGTTCTACTGCTCTACAGTCTGTCATTACTCTGTGCGCCTTCTACTGTTACACTGCCAGGTCCCACCCAAGCAAGACATTTGTCGTCCATCAGCACAAAACACCCTAAATGTCGTTAAGAATTAACGTCCGTCATCCCTCTCTGTCTCATCTTGGATTACTCATTATGTTCTTGCAGATCTATCCCAACACACAACACTTCCTGTGCAATATGATATTGTGTGTGTCATTGCTAGAAGAGTCTAGTTCCTTGAGCATGGGCATTTAAAGCATTTCCAGTTATTACATATCTATTACTAGATGATGCCATCGTGATACATACATAAGGTAGCCAGCAGGTAGCCTAGTGGTTCAGAGCGTTAGGCCACTAACTGAAAGGTTGCTGTTTGAATCCCAGAGCCAACTAGAAAACAAATCCCAGGTCCAACTAGAAACATCTGTCAATGTGCCTACCTTTGGGCAAGGTACTTAACCCTCTGGATAAACTATGACTTTGTTGAAAATAAACTGTCAAAAAAGAAGTCTACTCCGCTATTCAGACATACAGGCGTAAACACTTACCTTGGCGTACAACTCCATAGTTCCAATCATAATCTTTTCCATATATGAACCCTCTACCTGCAAAAACCCTGACCAATTTCAGAAGGGGTCTCCTAAATCACTCAAAAAGGCAACAAGGGTATCCTCTCCGAGATAGTTGGTGTCCTCCTCCCCTATGAGTGTGTTCAAGCACCGCTCTGTCCCTTTGCACTTTGTTCTGTTTGACACTGACATGAAAACCCCTGAGAGGCAGCAGTCAGGTTAACTGTTAATCTCAATGAGGTGATTGAGATGGAAGTATTTACAAGCACTTCTCTTCTACGATCTCATTCACAGCAGCAGTTAGCCTGAAGCTGTGGTGGCCTTCTCAGCACTGTTAAACGCATGTAGTAGTCAGAAGATACAAGACAAGGCAGTGCCAAGTATGGCTCATCAAAATAGAGACAAAAACTGACAATGGAAAAATGAAACCGTATTCTGTTGATATACCGATACATTTTACTCAGTAACATAAAATTCAGTTCAGCCTGCTGATGTTGGATAGGGATCTCATTGAGCTTGACAATTGAAACATACAAACTTTGAGAAATGTGGGTATATGTACAAAGCGCAATTCATTTTCTCAACACAGAATCTTTGGGCTGGTTTTAATCTACATCGTGGAAAATCCACACTATAACTCAATGTTTTTTTCTTACAAATTTGAAACAAATCAAATCTTTATTTAACTAGGCACGTCAGTTAATAACAAATTCTTAATTTACAATGAAGGCCGACTGGGGGTAGGTGGGCTCACTGCCTTGTCCAGGGGCAGAACGACAGATTTTTACCATGTCAGCTCGGGGATTCGATTCAGCAACCGTTCTGTTACTGGCCCAACGCTCTAACCAATAGGCTACCTGCCACCTCAAAAAGGCATTTCAAAGACTGCATTCACATTAAACGCTGCATATGTCAACTGAATGTCAAAAAATTACCTTTAAATTTAACACCGATCTTCCACGATACAGATTGAGTCCAGCCCTTAATCTTTAGTCAAACAAAATCTGCTTAGTTTACTCTGTCTGGCACCCAGTGCACAAGATAATGGAGGCAGCAAGTGTTGTGATGGCTTTGACCCATTATTGGAAACATTTTAAAAAGCATGGTCATGGGGACAAACATGCATTGGCTAGAAACAGCAACGTTAAACCAACAACTTCAGTGAGCAATGAGTGTTAAAATGAATAAAATCGACACAATGCAGGAGAGAAGGGTCCAAGTCACTTCTACAACCCATTTTAACCAAGTACAGTATGACTTCACTCATAACTCAGTGTCATGTGGAAACATCACTAGCTATTGAGATGCTGGATATGATGCTATAACAAAATAACTACAGTAGAATACTGCAAGACTTTCCAAAAATCACATGAACCATCTTTGGTCAATACTTGGTAAGGGGTTTGAATGGACTACATTACAATGACAAGAATATTTCCTTGAGAACAGAATTCAATCATTTTTCACTAATTCTCTGTCCTGTGACTCATGCTTTAGAGTGCATCATTTGGGCAAATATATTGTTCCCTCTCATCAAAGCCTCTCTCACATAGCCCTGTAAACTGAACCAAAGTACCCCTACACTATGGTCCATCGAGCCCCATGGAGTGCATTAGAAACACAGAAAGAAAAACAGCATTCGCTACTAATTGAAAATCTCCAAATACATTTAAAAAGTAGTTTTTTGTTTGTTTTTGTGTGTGGGGGGGGTGATATGATTGTCACAACATACATCTCACATTCAGAAAATCCATACAATGTCTTGTAAAAAATAAAACTACATCATTGAACACTGAATTTGTCATACTGTATGTAAATCACTCTCCTCTCACTCTGCACTGTCAAAAAGTTATTGGATGATCTCTTTTTCAAATGAAAGATTATTAGCTCAATTATTTGATTCAGAATGGCTTGGTCCAAGTCCTTTCTTAGCACTGGAGCCAGAAGAGCCCAACCAGCGGGCGAGGTGGGCAGTGGGTAGGTAAAGCTTCAGAGGGGTAGTAGGTGGAAAGTGGGCAGTTCTTTTGGTTGGATTGGTACAGGTTTCATGGTCCTGTGATAAGGTGGTGAAAGACCCATCCAAACTACTCTAACTCCCCATCACCCTGGAAGAGAGGAAGAGATTTGTTGAAACGGCAAAACAAATAGACAGTAAATTATATTAGAAACGTGTCATCCCTTGGGTGGCATGCTTTGCAGCTCTTAAATTAAAATAGACATATATTGAGAAACTGTGGGAAACCATCAATGTTGTACAAGCCTGAACAACCCTCACAATGTATTTTCAACAAAAGGAGGCCGTCAGCTAACCTTAAAGGTCCTTTAAACCAAATAGTGTCTGTTCCAGGTGAGTAGGTATCAAAATGAGAATACTGGAAGCGATAGACACACACACACTGTAAAATAAAACAAGAGGAATACATTCAAAACTGAGGCTTAAATACACAAAATAGAGGTTTTATTGGGCATCATGAGTTTTCATTGTGCAGAAAAGTGCGGAATTTAAAACGTTTCGGCATCAAGACATCAGTGTCAAACATCTATATTCAAGCCTGTTTTGGATTTATTCCTCTTTTGACAGTGTACGGGTCTCCATCTCTCCCACCAATACTGACACCTTTGAACAGTAGCCTACCTCTGCTATACAGTCTCCATGTCGTCGTTGTCCTCCTCGAGTGAGTCGCCCTCGCTGGCTGCTTCCTCCACATGAGCCAACATGTCCGCCATTAGAGCCTCCTCCAGCTTCTTCCTCACACTGTACACCAGCTCCTCCTGCTTCCTGCACTCACCATGAGCAGATAACGCAACATTTAGAGATATGGACTGAGATGAAAATAGCAAGGGGAAAATCAGCATTGTGTCATAATGTTCAAATACAATTACATTAATGTATTCAGTTATTCAATTTATACATTCATTAAATGACTTCATCAATTCACAGATGCCATTACTTTCGGCACTGATAGGACTCCATGGATAGAGTGTACAGTCCTGTGTGTAGCCTACCTGATGTCCTCGTCAGTGACAATGAAGGCCTTGCACAGGGGCTGCGATGTGTTGAGCCACACCCCTGGGTTCTTCTCCACAGCTGCAGACAGCTGACCGGTGATGGGGGCTGCACTAGTGTGCAGGGCGCTGGCTATCGCTGACAGTAGAGTCTTGTCTGTACATCCAGGTCCAACTCCTGTAGGACAGACAGGTGTTCACAATCCCAGTAGCGAGAAGTCATTCAAAAAAATAACAGGAAATCATACTTGGCCCACTCTCTTACATTTCATTCATTTAGCAGACACACTTATCCGACTTAAGTGCATACATTTTCATACTTTTCCCCCGTACTGGTCCCCTGTCGGAATCAAACCCACAAACCTGGGATTGCAAGCGCCTTGCTCTACCAACTGAGCCACACAGCACCCCAGTTGGTAGAGCATAGCCACTCAGGACTCTTACCTTGAAGACCTTTAGGCAGGTCCATTGTCTTCACTAGCTCCTCTGCGATGTCAAAGGCATCGAGACCACCAAGCTTCTTCTCCCAGAAAAGCTGTCAAATTTATTTTTAAAAATTTAAAAATTTAAAAAAATACAAATGGATTTAGATTTGGTCTCATTAGTCAAAATTATCTTCAGGAATAAAAGCATATAACTCAATGTAACTGTAGGTTACATTAAACAGCAGACAGGCTGTGTTTACCTGTCTCGGCTGGTCGACGGCTTTCTGTGGATCTGTCTTGACTTTGTTGCTGGGGTGGTTGGTAACCTTGGTGACAGGTTGCTTAAAGATGGAAGCAGTCTGTCTGACGGGGAGTGATGTGTTCAGGTCTGGCTTGCCCTTGAAGACACACAAAGAAACATTAGCCAACAGTGACAACCAACACGATGTTGCCACAGTGCTGTTCCTGAAATACTAGATAATATTAGATATGTGGGTTATCCTTAGCACCTGGGAGAAAGGTCTTGAAACACGTTATTCTGCCTTCTTTTTTCCTCTAACGGCTGGATTGACAGCGAATAAGGGTGCAGTCATTGAGAAGGTTGTCCAAAGTGTCTAGAAATATTACTTCAGAAGACAACCCTCTCACCTTGGTCTGATTGTTGTTGTCATAGCGCAGTCTCTGCCTGTTCTTGTTCAGTTTACTCATGAGCATCTTCCCTGTGCGGAAGTCGAAGGAGCTGAGGTCCATCTGGTTGCCAAGGTAACGAGCCAGCTGAGGCTTGCTCCGAAACTTCTTCCCGGTTGGACTAGGTGTGTGTGGGGGGCGACAACAGACCACAGTGTAAGGATATGGACAACTGACCAGGGGATATCAAGAGGGGAAAAGTAGAGAGATGGATACAGGTAACTGACAAAATAATGGAAATACTTGAGTAAATGAGGGATACAAAGTATATTAAAAGCGGGTGCTTCCACACAGGTGTGGTTCCTGAGTTAATTAAACAATTAACATCCCATAATGCTTAGGGTCATGTAGAAAACGGTTGGACAGACCATTATTTTGGCTACCATGGATATGCCCCCATAGGATGACAATGCCCCCATCCACAGGGCACGAGTGGTCACTCAATGGTTTGATGAGCATAAAAACGATTTAAGCCACATGCCATGGCAGTCTCAGTCACCAGAACTGAACCCAATTGAACACTTATGGGAGATTCTAGAGCAACGCCCGAGACAGCATTTTCCACCATCGTCAACAAAACACCAAATGTGCTATTTATTGTGGAAGAATGGTATCGCGTCGCTCCAATAGAGGTCCAGGCACATAGAATCTATGCCATAGTGCATTGAAGTGGTTCTGGATAATGGTGGCCCTATGAAGACAATTTATGTTCCCGGTTTCCTTTATTTTGGCAGTTACCTGTAGATCAGGAAAGCTGCAAACAGACAGACACGCAGACTCTGCAACAAACAAGTTTTAAGCTGAACAAAAACAAACTGGAGACATGAAGAGTAGATGTAAAACAAGATATCATGCAAGAACCAACACAGCCAAGGATTTACTATTCACAGATTATTCATATGGAATTCATGTGTAAACAGTGAGTCTGCATGAGCATTTATTTAACAAAACAATTGACCAATTTTATGTGTAATTGTATAATAAACTATTTAAGCAGTAGGATACATGTTCATGTATATTCCCAAATGTATAACCAATTCGCCACAATAGTTTCAGATAAATGACCTTACTAACATGTTCCAGGAGTTGTAGTGTAGGGATAAACTATTGGGATATAATGTAACTGGGCAATCGAGAGCGATAAATGTTGCAACATTTCGAACGTTTGATTGGAAACATTGTTTCACATTAATTGTGTAGACCGGTCGCCTTCTACTGCCTAGTTAGTTAGTTGTTAGTTAGCCCATTTCATCTAGATCTTAATCCGTGGACAAAAGCGTTGATAAATCAGCAATAGAAATGCATACTCTGCTATAATAACAATTTATATCTCAAATACCTAGCCTTATTGACGCACTGTTTATTTTTGATGCATTACGATTTTCTAAAACATTTAAAACTGTGTATGATTGACCAAACTATGGAAACATCCGTGCTTGCTGATAATTAATGCAAAAAAAATCTTGCACTTGCTTTCCATATCATAAATTGAGACAATTCACTTGAAAATAAGGTGCGTGCATCACACCACAGAATCAAAATGCGGTATAAAGTAGCCTACCACAAACTATACAATCGACCCGCCTCCCCCGCTCCTCCTCACCTAGCCTAAAAAAATAACTTGTGGTTTCATGTTTGTTCCTCTGTGGCTATTAAACAATCGGCCAGTCGACTATTTAATAGTTAGTTCCTCTGGTCAAATAAAAATGATAAGGCTATTGTAAGGACTTTAAATCAGGCTAGACTATTTGTGATGCAATCATTCACATAACCTAACACTAGGTTGACAGGTTCTTAGGCCTACATAGGCTAAACATTGGTTACCGAGATCCTTATCCAACAATTATGTAGAACTACGCTATGAGAGGTGGCCTAGTTACCCTGATGCCACAAATAGAACAGTAATATCGGCTACTCCCCTCCCTGAATTTATGTCTCCAGGTCACCCCCCTCCAAGTAAACCCAGAGCCCCAACCCCCTTGTAATACCGCCCGTAGACTACATTTGCATGAGAACACCCTTCTCTTCCTCAGTAACGTTACCTAAAATAATAGACATCTCTTTTTCCCGCAGACAAACCCGACTTTCTGGTCACTTCTTCGATCTGCCAGCCCTTGGGGAGAGCCAAGCATGCCCACCTTTTCTTCTCCATGTTCTCCTGTGAAATGTTCAGTGATTCTCTTTGCTAGCGTGTTTATATTTGGGGTTACATTTCGTGTTTTATACAATGACTCCGTCCATTAGTGACATAGGGCTCAAACACTATTCATGGGATCTCCCTCCCGATTTATCGCAGCTCTTTGTCGAAGACTACAGCATATCACTCCGCCGTAACCTTTAGCCATATCACTGCCTGCCTCGAGAGGGCAATGAAGGCTACATCCGCAATACATTGGACCGTCGCCAACATTGCATTATTGAATCCTGAACCGATAAATCATTGATTTGACGAGCGCGGTAGCCTACGCGAACGCTCCAAAAGTGGGGCATTATAATAGAGCATTATAATATAGCCTATCCCAAAATATGGATAGATTTCCAATATGATTTCACAACATCAACAAAGGAGATTATTCAGGCAAAGTTTCACATAGGTACAATTCGAGAACGCCGTGAGTCATTTTGACCACGACAAAACTCACTTGTCATTCAGTCGTTAAGATAATGCTTTTTTATGAATGGACAAAGTAGGCAGGAGCTTCATAGGTTGAGATGGCTACATGAATTACAATACTTGTTTGAAATATTCGGTATAAAACAATTATCTATTTAGAGCTAGAGTAGTAATTAGTCATCTCACGAATTCCTTACCAAACGAATTCCTCGTCATATTTAGAAAAAAAATGGATTGCTATTAAGAAAAGTTAAACTGCAACACCAATAAGTGTGTAACTAAATTTGGAATCCCTGAACACTACCTACAGTTCAATGGTTTGCGGATACACTCGAGACCACCGAAACGCCTCCCACACGAGAACCTTTCATCGATGACAAAATAGTATTTTGCAAGAATGCATTCCCAAAACAACACATTTAATGTCAAAGATAGCAATATAAGAAATATAGATGGGTGTTACTTTGTGTAGGGTACTTACTCGTTTTTGTCCATCTCGCATAATATCTAGGTTTCTCCCTTTCGGTCTGTGTTAAATCCCTTCTCCCCTCCTTTCACTCCCCTCCCCCTTCAACGAGAGAAATGAAAGACATCCGCGCAAAAACAGAATCGCCCCCAGATTAAACCTGATTGTTAATAATGGATATCAATGGGGGTTTGAAACAAAGTCGCCCTGTGTGTTTCAAATAGTCAATGTATCCAACAAGAAACACAAGACAATGTATCCTTTATGATAGTAACTGGAATGTGACATGTAACTATCTTTCTGAATCTTCAGAGCAGCCCACATGTGTACTATTTAGCAAGGAAGCGTAAAACGAGTCATTAAACTGTAACAGTGGTTGCTAATACCACTTTGTATTTCAGTTGGACAAAGTATCGAGTGTCAAATACATTTTTACAGACAATATTTTCAAATAACCAGTTTCTCTCCGTGACTGACTAACCAATTATTTGCAATTCCATTCAAATGGTTGCAGCATGTCCTTATTTGGAGGATATGCTGCTTCTCTTATTTGATGCGGTGTGAACGTTAACTTCACTCCAGGAATGTTAAACAAAAGAAAACATATTTACAACCATTTTTAAACCAATTGAATTTATTGGTAAAATACTTCACGCATTAATAAATATTTTTGGGAACTTCTCAAAATAACTTTCACACAATCGTATCAACGAGTTTGCCACTCAAACGCTGCATTGTGTAGAATAATGACAAAGACAGTAATTAAATGACATTTATTGACATTAAATAACAAAACAGCATTCAAGCTAACATGACATCCTGTTGTGCAAACCCCTACAAGCTCTGTGTCGCGTCATCCCACTTTAGCCAACGCAGAAAGAGCAAGCACTCCACCCATGCCCATCTCCAAGTCATAGTCCTGCAGACAGACAAACACTCCAGTCATTAGCAGTAATATTACACAAATATAATTCTTTATTCATTCGCTAGCATATCCTTAGGGGATGACAGAAAATTGTTAATTGTTTTTAAAGTTGGAATCCACAGCAGAAACTGCGCTACTGTTGCCACATGGGCCTTGTTACTGGGGTTTTATACTGTGTATTTAAATACTATTGTAAACAGCTCATTCTAATATTTCTACTACTGTACTTTGCATTTTAGTTACACTGTATATATACACACAACGTATATACCGCTGTACATACCATTCCTAGTACATCTTGTGTAAATCCATCCGGTGTATATAAAGTGCATTCAGCAAGTATGCATACCCATTGATATATTCCACATTTTGTTGTGTTGCAACCTGAATTCAAAACGGATTAAATATTTTTATGGATGAATTATATATTTCCCCCCCTCACCCATTTACACACAATACCCTATAATGACAAAGTGAAAACATTTTCAGAAAATTTAGCACAATTTATTGAAAATGACACCCGTGAGTCAATACTTTGTAGAAATATTATTTGGCAGTGATTACAACTGTGACTTTTCAGCGTAGTCTCTAAGAATTTTCCACACTAGGACTGTACAACATTTGCCCAGTGTTGTTTCCAAAATTCTTCAAGCTCTGTCAAATTGGTTGTTTACAATTGCAGGTAAACCATTTTCGGGTCTTGCCATAGATTTTCAAGTAGATTTACTTTGCATTCGGAAAGTATTCTGACCCTTTGACTTTAAAAAAATTACATTACAGCCTTAATCTAAAATGGATTAAATAACCCCCACCCCCCAATCAATCTACACACAATAACCCATAATGACAAAGCTAAAACTATTTTATTTTTTGCAAAATGAATATTTTTTTTAAACCTGAAATATCACAAGTATTCAGACCCTTTACTCAGTACTTTGTTGAAGCACCTTTGGCAGCGATTACAGCCTTGAGCCTTCTGGGGTATGACACTACAAGCTTGGCACAGTTGTATTTGGAGAGTTTCTTCCATTCTTCTCTGTAGATCCTCTTAAGCTCTGTAAGGTTGAATGGTGAACATCGCTGCACAGCTATTTTCAGGTCTCTCCAGAGATGTTCGATCGGGTTCAAGTCCGGGCTCTGGTTGGGCCACTCAAGGACATTCAAAGACTTGTCCCGAAGCCACTCCTGCGTTGTCTTGGCTGGAGCAGGTTTTCATCAGGGCTCTCTCTGTACTTTGCTCCATTCATCTTTCCCTCGATCCTGACTAGTCTCCAAGTCCCTGCCGCTGGTGAACATCCCCACAGCATGATGCTGCCACCACCATGCTTCACCGTAGGGATTCTGCAAGGTTTCCTCCAGATGTGACACTTGGCATTCAGGCCAAAGAGTTCAATCTTGGTTTCATGAGACCAGATAATCTTTTTTCTCATGGTCTGAGAGTCTTTAGGTGCCTTTTTTCCAAACTCCAAGTGGGCTGTCATGTGGCTTTTAAAGAGGAGTGGCTTCCATCTGGCCCCTCTACCATAAAGCCCTGATTGGTGGAGTGCTGCAGAGATGTTTGTCTTTCCTGAATGTTCTCCCATCGCCACAGATGAACTCTGGAGCTCTGTCAGAGTGACCATCGGGTTCTTGGTCACCTCCCTGACCAAGGCCCTTCTCCCCCGATTGCTCAGTTTGGCCCAGGCGGCCAGCTCTAGGAAGAGTCTTGGTGATTCCAAACTTCTTCCCTCTCACCCTCCCCTCCCAGAGGACCTGAGCCCCGTGCCTCACAACTACCTGGCCTGAGGACTCCTGGCTGTCCCCAGGACACCTTGTCGTGCTGCTGCTCTAGTTTCAACTGTTCTGCCTATGGAACCCCTATCTGTTAACCGGACGTGCTACCTTTTCCCGGACCTGCTGTTTTCGACTCTACTGCACCTGCTGTCTTGACCTCTGAATGCCCGGCTATAAAAAGCCAACTGACATTTACTCTTGAGGTACTGACCAGAAGCACCCTCTACAACCCTGCTGGTCACCTATGAAAGTTTGAACATCTTGAAGAACAATCTGGCCTTAATGGCCATATACAGCCAGAAGAAGACTGGCCACCCCTCAGAGCCTGGTTCCTCTCTATGTTTCTTTCTAGGTTCCTGCCTTTCTAGGGATTGTTTTCTAGCCACTGTGCATCTGCATTGCTTGCCGTTTGGAGTTTTAGGCTGGGTTTCTGTATAGCACTGTGACATCGGCTGATGTAAAAAGGGCTTTATAAATACAGTTGATTGATGGAGGCCACTATGTTCTTTGGGACTTTCAATGCTGCAGAAATGTTTTGGTACCCTTCCCCAGATCTGTCACTTGACACAATCCTGTTTCGGAGCTCTACGGACAATTCCTGTACTGGTCAACTGTGGGACCTGTAATGTGGAAAATGTCAAGGGGTCTAAATACTTTCCGAATGCACTGTAGACAGGTGTGTGTCTTTCCAAATGATGTCCAATCAATTTAAAATGTACCACACGTTGACTCCAATCAAGTTGTAGGAACAGCTCAAGGATGATCAATGGAAACAGGATGCACCGGCTTGCCATAACAAAGGGGTTGAATACTTACTGACTTAAGACATTTCAGCTTTTCATTTTGTCAAAATGTCTAAAAACATGAATCCCCTTTGACAGTATGGGGTATTGTGCGGAGGCCAGTAAAAAAAGAAAAGAAAAAGTTACCGCCTGAATTTAAAATTTAGTTAACAACAAAATTTGGAAAAAGTCAAGGGGTGTGAATACTTTCTGAAGTCACTGTACATATTGATTGCATTTGGATAACACATATGGAATCATCTAGTAACCAAAAAAAATGAATCAAAATGTATTTAACATTATTCAAAGCAGCCACCCTTTGCCTTAATGACAGCTTTGTAAACTATTGACCTTCTCTCAACCAGCTTCACCTGGAATGCTTTTCCAACAGTTTTGAAGGAGTTCCCACATATGCCGAGTACTTAATGGCTGCTTTTCCTTCATTCTGCGGTCCAACTCATCCCAAACCATCTCAATTGGGTTGCGGTTGTATGATTGTGGCCAGGTCATCTGATGCAGCACTCCATCACTCTCCTGCTTGGTAAAATAGCCCTTACACAGCCTGGAGTTGTGTTTGGTCATTGTCCTGTTGAAAAACAAATGATAGTCCCACTAAGCACAAACCAGAAGGAATGGCGTATTGCTGCAGAATGCTGTGGTAGCCATGTTGGTTAATTAAGTATGCCTTGAATTCAAAATAAATCAATCAGACCGTGTCACCAGCAAAGCACCCCCACACCATCTCCTCCTGCATGCTTTACAGTGGGAACCAGACATGTGGAGATCATCAGTTCACCTACTCTGCATCTCAAAGACACTGCGGTTGGAACCAAAAATCACAAATTTGTCTCATCAAACCAAAGGGCAGAAAATTCCACCGGTCTAATGTCCATTGCTCGTGTTTCTTGGCCCAAGCAAGTCTCTTGCTCTTATTAGTGTCCTTTAGTAGTGGTTTCTTTGCAGCAATTTGCCCATGAGGGCCTGATTCATGCAGTCTCCTCTGAACAGTTGATGTTGAGATGTGTCTGTTACGTCAACTCTGTGAAGCATTTATTTTGGCTGCAATGTCTAAGGCTGGTAACTCTAATGAACTTATCCTCTGCAGCAGAGGTAACTCTGGGTCTTCCATTCCTGTGGTGGTCCTCATGAGAACCAGTTTCATCATAGCGCTTGATGGTTTTTGCGACTGCACTTGAAGAAACGTTCAAAGTCCTTGACATTTTCCCTGAATTGACTGACCTGCATGTTTTAAAGTAATGATGGACTGTCATTTCTCTTTGCTTATTTGAGCTGTTCTTGACCTAATATGAACTTGGTCTTTTACCAAATAGGGCCATCTTCTGTATACCAACCCAACTGCTTGGCTCAAATGCATTAAGGAAAGAAATTCCACAAATTAACAAGGCACAGCTGTTAATTGAAATGCATTCCAGGGGACTACCTCATGAAGCTGGTTGAGAGAATGCCAAGACTGTGCAAAGCTGTCGTCAAGGCAAAGGGTGGCTACTTTGAAGAATCTCAAATATAAAATATTTAGATTTTATGGTTACTACATGATTCTATGTGTGTTATTTCAAAGTTGATGTCTTCACTATTATTGTACAATGTAGAAAATAGTTTAAAAAATTTAAAAAAACAATGATAGGTGTGTATACAGTTGAAGTCAGATGTTTACATACACCTTAGCCAAATACATTTAAACTAAGTTTTTCACAATTCCTGACATTTAATCCTAGTAGAATTTCCCTATTAGGTCAGTTAGGATAACCACTTTATTTTAAGAATGTGAAATGTCAGAATAATAGTAGAGAATGATTGATTCCAGCTGTTATTTCTTTCATCACATTCCTAATCCGTCAGAAGTTTACATACACTCAATTAGCATTTGGTAGCATTGCCTTTAAATTGTTAATTTGGGTCAAATGTTTTAGGTAGCCTTCCACAAGCTTCCCACAATAAATTGGGTGAATTGTGGCCCATTCCTCCTGACAGAGCTGGTGTAACTGAGTCAGGTTTGTAGGCCTCCTTGCTCACCGCACAAGCTTTTTCAGTTCTGCCCACACTTTCTATAGGATTGAGGTCAGGGCCTTGTGATGACCACTCCAATACCTTGATGTTGTGGTCCTTATGCCATTTTGCCACAACTTTGGAAGTATGCTTGGGGTTATTGTCCATTTGGAAGACCCATTTGTGACCAGGCTTTAACTTCCCGACTGATGTCTTGAGATGTTGCTTCAACATATCCACATCATTTTCTTTCCTCATGATGCCATCTATTTTGTGAAGTGCACCAGTCCCTCCTTCAGCAAAGCACCCCCACAACATGATGCTGCCACCCCGTGCTTCACAGTTGGGATAGTGTTCTTCAGCTTGCAAGCCTCCCCCTTTTTCCTCCAAACATAATGATGGTCATTATGGCCAAACAGTTCTATTTTTGTTTCATCAGACCAGAGGACATTTCTCCAAAAAGTATGATATTTGTCCCCATGTGCAGTTCAAACCATAGTCTGTCTTTTTTATGGCGGTTTTGGAGCAGCGATTTCTTCCTTGCTGAGCGGCCTGTCAGCTTATGTCGATTTAGGACTCGTTTTACTGTGGATATAGATACTTTTGTACCTGTTTCCTCCAGCATCTTCACAAGGTCCTTTGCTGTTGTTCTGGGACTGATTTGCACTTTTCGCACCAAGGTACGTTCATCTCTAGGAGACAGAATGAGTCTCCTTCCTGAGCGGTATGATGGCTGCGTGGTCCCATGGTGTTTATACTTGCGTACTATTGTTTATACAGATGAACGTGGTACCTTCAGACGTATGGAAATTGCTCCCAATGATGAACCAGTCTTGTGGAGGTCTACACATTATTTCTGGGGTCTTGGCTGATTTCTTTTGATTTTCCCATGATGTCAAGCAAAGAGGCACTGAGTTTGAAGGTAGGCCTTGAAATACATCCACAGGTACACCTCCGATTGACTCAAATTATGTCAATTAGCCTATCAGAAGCTTCTAAAGCCATGACATAATTTTCTGGAATTTTCCAAGCTGTTTAAAGGCACAGTCAACTTGGTGTATGTACACTTCTGACCCACTGGAATTGTGATACGGTGAATTATAAGTGAAATAATCTGTCTGGCAACAATTGTTTGAAAAATTTATTGTGTCATGCACAAAGTAGATGTTCTAACCGACTTGCCAAAACTATAGTTTGTTAACAAGAAATTTGTGGAGTGGTTGAAAAGCGAGTTTTAATTGACGCCAACCTAAGTGTATGTAAACTTCCGACTTCAACTGTATACATATATATTTTTTAAATGTTGTATAGGGAACATTTGTAAAAGAGACAGAGGTCTCAATGACTTCCCTGTTAAAATTAAGGTTGAATAAAAATACATTTAAAAAACATCTGATAACTTGACTACGCAACCAATAAACTGATTTGTCCTTTGTTTACTTGACGAATGAGATGGGGAGCGTCGCGCATCCATAATAAAAAAAAGTGCACTACATTAATGATGTTCTATCAAGCGTGCAGTGATATCCGAGAGGAGGAAGGGGGGGACCGGTGTTCTTTGTTTGTAGTAACTTTGTTGTAATATTGCCAACGAACATGGCAGTTCTAGTTAAGGACAGTGCCATGTGTTGGCCACGCAATAGCCAATAACTACAGGCTTGAAAGGATTGTTAAGTTGCTTTGGAAATAAACACACCCCAGAATTATTTTCTCACTTTATGTTCACTTACCAATCTGAGCCATAGAGGTGACTCTAGTCGTCCTTGAACTTGCCGTTGATATAGGGCACCCAGTCCAGGATCAGCCTCCAGTCTGTAAAGTAGACAAGGGCAACTCCGCCCACCGACCCCCAACCAGCCATTGTGGGAACCCTGGACAAATGATAACATGGGGGGGGATATATATTTGAAGTCCAGTATCTACTACAGGAGTTTGCACTACAGCTGCCAATTCAGTCGCTCCCACCCCCCAATATTTAACCCCTTGACCACTCAACCTACAGATCACTTGAGGTGGTGTAGGCTATTTTGGTTGGCATAACAATACAACAATGTATCAAGGCCAAGGGTAAGCTAGCTAGCTAACTAAACTCCACTCCATGGTGAAGGAAGTGGAGATTGGGCCCTAAGGGTAAGCCAGCTAGATAAGAGGGACTCATGGCTCAAGTTGTAAACAACTGGCAACACGAACACAAACCAAAGACTTGGATGAGGGGTAAAGCAAACACACTCCAACAAGGTGGATTTGGTAAATATAAGGCCATAATTAACACAAAGGCCTGATATTTTTAGCAAAATTAACTAGCTAGCTATTTTGCACCACAGATAGGCAAAGAACAGTAGCTAACGTTAGCTTGCTAGCTCACTGCCTTGTTAGCGAGCTAACTGAGTGATGGGTCGTGGAAGAACACGTTGGACCTGTCAGCATTAATTTATAAAAGTCTAAATACGTTTTCACAAAATTATAAACAGACTTCAACTTACCACGTCCTGGCGATGGCAATGTACTTAGCCCCAATCAACTTCTTAAGCACTTGCACCATTCTGAACTGATTGAGCTATAAGAGGATTCTGACCTTCCCCCTCACACACGGTCGTCACTAGTTACCACAGCCACACAACTTATAAACCCCGACCATTGCTAAAATGTATATATGTTTTGATCTGATTTTAAACCTAAACCTGATAATAACATTAAGTTAAGATCAAAAAGCAAACGTTTGTTATCATGAATTTTTACGATAACGCCAGTTTTACTTCGTGGCTGTAGTAACTAGTGGAACCCCCCCAGAAAGTCCCAGGACCACCTCAGGACTGTCCGTTGTAATGCCGGTTTGTTAAAATGCTGTTAAACTGAAAATCACTATTTCAAGTAGGATAAAATAATGTTCTCATAGCAGAAAATGATGCAGAATATTGTTAGTCTATGCATCAAGGCCATCTTATTTACAAGCTTACAAGGAGGTTTGAGAGCTAAACCTGCCTGAGTTTACCTTACAATCCTTTATTATCAGCTAGTTATGCCACAATTTAGTTTCCTCCCGATTATTTAAACATCAAAACATGTATTTTATTAATTTAATTGGTTTACAGATAAGGCTATATATTATAAATCCTAGGCCTATGTCTGTCTATTTGTGGTTCAAACTGACAATGCCATCAGTTTCTATTTTTATTATGATGGCATCATTTATTATGATGGCTACCTTTCCAATAGTAAGTAAACCAAATCATTATCAAAAAGGTTCACTTTCAGAGCTCAAAAGATCAAAATTCAACCATTTGTAAAACATTCGTAAGGGATTGTGGGCTATACTTTCTCAGACCTTTCTGCACCAATGGGAGATTGATAGAAACCATTCATTTTCCAAGCTATAATCAACCCTTTATTACAATGTTTTCCTTTATTTTTTATTTTTTTTATGTATACAAGATTCAAAAGCCAGACATTGAAAAAGGTATAATTCTGTTATTAAAAATGGCACATTTATTGCTACATTACTGTTATATACAGGACAGTTCTCAATAACTACTTTATATATATAAAAAATAATAAAGGAGACTGGGACTGGAGGTACTCTGAAGACACTGCTCAATCTTGATTGTGTCCTCACTGCAAGTGTAAGATGCCAGGCTCTGTAGCAGTGTGTGAGTAGCCCCATTTGAATACATAAAAAAGTATTTCCCTCCTCCTTGAATTGATCTATGATCGGATGTAAAAAAAAAAATTAAAAAAAAGGGGCTTTATAAATACATTTGATTTGATCTGAAAGAAGTGGTTAGGAAAAGAAAGGTTTGCTGTCATATACCAATGAAATCAAAAAGTTATTCATATAGCACATTTTAACAGGTTGACAATACACTTCACACTATCCAGTCATATCATTGAGCAAGGAGGGGTGGATGCACTTATAAGTATTCAAAACAGGGCCAGTGTCAATATTCAGGTCAAGAGACACAGAAATAGACCCTCCATCTTTCCCCCCCTATCCAACAACTCAGAATACAGGTTGTAAATTGTCATTTTGGGATGTTCACAGAATAAGCAAATGACACATCAGCTCAGTCCATTTTTTCCCCCTCAGAACAAATCTTGTATATTTAGTACACATTTAACCTTGTAATAGTAGAGAAACAAGTCTTCAAATCAACTCTTTGAAGAGGTACATAAATACCTCTTACAAGAAGTCACTGTCAAAGTCAATAATGAGCTGGCAATCAGAAATAAGAGAAGTCTCAAAGCAAAGGAAATGGTCATAAATGACTAAATATAGCATCACTGCTGCGCGCTCTTTTTTTTTTTACACAGACAAATTTTGTAAGTTGTAATATGACAAGAAGCTCCAGTTATCATGGCTCAAAATAACACAGCCCCCCCCCACTTCAAAGCTGAAGCCATATATTGACATTGAGGTGCTTCGAAAAGCAAATCACAAGGGCAGAAACCAGCATCTTAGAACCCAGTAGTGTTGAGTGGTTTTTTAATATGGGGGCAAACAGAAACAAACAAAACCAGGAACCTGACCCCACGGCCACAACTTAACAGTAGTTTGGACAAATGGTCAAATCAGTAAAAAAATATAAAAAGTAACTAAGCGATATACATAAGGTTCATGTTTATTTAACTAGATACATTGAAAAAAAGCCTGTTTTTTTTTCCCATTCTCAACTTCTTCCTGAAAATTGAAGGGGGGTCATCCGATGTACCTCTACTCCTGGCGATACATGAAATGTTATGGTTAAAAAGAGAAAACTGTCTTTATAGTTATGAAAATACAAGTTCAGGCACTGATAAGGCATCACTCCCCAATAATGACATCTTTAGTCTTGAGAATGAAAAGGCCACACTATTGATTCAAAACTGTATTTTTCTTTTCCCCTATTTTTCTACAAAGTAAACTTAAATCCTTCTCAATACTATGACCAACAGGTAACAATGCACATTTCTGCCCCTGTGGTTAGATGGTGCTGCTATACCATGTCTGAGGCCATGATAATAACTTATCACAGGAATTAACACTGTTGTATTTTCAAACCATCCTGTATCTTACACACAAACTCCTGCCTCCAAAATAACATGTCAGGACACTCTAGCATAGCTGCACATTGATGACCACATGGATGAGTGCAGAGAGTAGAATGGAACGTTTGAAATGAAGATAAAATAACATTGAACCGACTGACAAAACCTGGATACATACTTGAAAATGAAGGCAATCCACATTTGAATGGTACATTCAAAACCAGTTGCATAATTACTGTTCGAGACAGAGCCCGTCTCCGTAGATGTTTACTTGTAAAGTGACACTACCATTCAGTAAGAACACTTCAATAGGACAGTCAAGAGGCATCCACTCCAGCCACACATTCCCATTTGAAAATAAATAATTCATCTGGGTAACAGACAAAACACACTTCCTTAAATGTTTTTTGTTTTTTTAACACAGGAACAATATCTTAGGCCACTGTAACCTTATCAAATGTAGCAATCACATCAAAAAGGTATGCACCAAAGACTGACAGCTTAATAGTCACTAAATACATAATGACAACTGACCCCATCTGTCTTTGTTTATATTCTGAGCCTGTGTTTTTATTCAACTTTCCTCTCCAATGGCAAGTTGACAGTGCAATTGGAGTTCATTTTGAAAATACATTTAATATCTCTTCATTCTACTCAACTACGATACACTCTAAACTTCAAACTAACATTGTCATTTATAAAAAAAATCTACAATGTATAGACTAACAAAAAATATATATTTATTTATATATATATATATATATATTTCATTTTGCCCCACTTGAAATAATATCCTTGGATTTTTGAATGAATGAGGTGGATTTACAAAAGAGATTTTGCCTCATTAAGTAGCCACTTTAATAATATAGTCAGGACTTCACAGGAGAAGGGTGAGGACTTGATAGTTCATTGGGAATGCTCAAAGCTTCAATTTTAAGAATAGACAACTTAACTTATAACAAGTATTAAGATTGTATTTAATTATGGGCATCAATGGTTAATCCTGCATCTGCAAATGTGCACCTAGTGTTAGTCTTTTAACAATGACAATGCAGGGGGTGAAGCATCATATTTAGTTTGGTGTCCTTAGGTGGTGCGTGTTGGTACAGGGTCAATTGATTTGAAAAACTCAGGAGGGTGGCACTACACAATACGGCCATAAGTTGCCCATCAAACCAAGCCTCCAGTCTCATGAGAAAATGTGACAGAGTCGCTGGTTAGCGCCACAAGCTTTTCTGTAGTTTTTGACGGAGTCAATAGTAGCCTATGGGTGAGATGCAGGATGAAACCTACTCTTCTTTTGTGCTGTAAAACTGCACTTTGTCCTCCTCTACCCCTGGCCAGCTAAACCGGCATCTCCCGAATAACCTACACTGAGGGGAACAATACTGGAGTCTGAAATACCATTCTTTTGTTTATGGATGGAAAGAACAGCCTTGGAGAATAATTTCCTACAACTCTGAGAACATGACAACTGGGCAGCGGAGGTTCATCTCCCTTCTCCCTCATCTCATGCCGGGCCCACAGAGCTGCGGTGGGGCCTGCAACTCTGCCCCGATGCAGGTCATGTCCCCTCTCTATTGCATGGGTTTGGTTACATAACATATGTAAGACTGTACCATTAAGTTGGGAATGACAAAACTACACCTGAAAAAAAATGTGCTCATACATATAACAACCCCTAAACAAAATGTTCCGCAAATGTAAGCAGTTTGCTTAAATGTCTCATATAAAACATGTAACAATTAGGCACAAATCCTTGATTAAATTTGTCATTTGTTAGGCTTCTATCGTTCACAGAGCACCTCTCGGCAGTGTGTTGAGTCCCATTGGTGGCAGGACACTATAACTCTGGTGTTCCATCATGTTATAGAAGCAAAAAATATATGTATAAAAAAAAATTAAATTAAATAAAGTTCACATTTGCGCTGGTAGTCATGGTCATGAGTGCGGCAAATTGGCTGTGTCAGTTTTGGCAGTATGCATGTGTGGATAAGGGTATGTGAATGTGCGTCTAGAAACTGAATTTGACAATACACAAAAACATCAGTATACGTGTACACACACACACACACACACACACACACACACTGAGAAGAATGGGTGGAAGAAGAGATTAAGGCCACATCTTCCGAGAGCCAAGGGAATTCCATTAGATCTGCAAAGAAAAATACAACAGTGGTAGTATTCCAAACTTGAATTTTGGTGAAGTGATCAACTCAAAAGTACTACAATTATTGATGGATGAAGAGGTACCTACCTGGTATTACATATGACTGACTGGGTTATGGCCGTCTCCCCCCATGCCGGGGTGGCCTCCCGAGAGCTGCATGGGGGAGTCACCCACCACTCCAGACACCTTCTCCTCCTCCCGCCGCTTCAGACACGCTGCTTTAGGGTTCAGGTTACGTTCTGACGAGGTGAAAGGAGAGAAGATGAGTTTACGTTGCATTCAAGTTAGTTATCCAACTTTCCATTGTGCTCCAAACCTATTTAATCCTTTAAAAAAATATATACATAAAACTGATTTTCTGGTCTGAAAAACAGCTGGATGAAATATTCTGTTCGGTCCTTCGGTCCCTGAGGAAAGAATACACACAGGGGACAAAGTAATACCGAGGTCAACGCTTAAAACAAATGCAAATAAATATGGTCACAGTAGCACTGCGTTACCTCGGACTTGCTGCTCCAGGTTGAGAATGACGTTGACGGCTTGATGCAGGATGAGCAGCTTGGTCTGAGGTTTGTCGTTGCTGAGGTGCAGCTGGCACATGCGGCCCAGCTCCTTGAAAGCCTCGTTGATGTCTCGCACTCGCAGCCGCTCGCGGGCGTTGTTGGCCACTCGCCGCTCTTTCTCACGCTCTACCTTTACCTCAGGAGGAAGGTCCTCGTCATCCTCATCCTCTGGACTAGAAGGCGGAAGACACGGAGAGGAATGAAGCCACGGGAGGGCGACACTCACAAACCAAGCAACTAGACTTTCAAAGAGTTGGGCCGCATGTGCCAGCTGCACCTCAGCAAAACATGCAAAGCATAGATGCCTAAGCATTTAGCTGTCATTCTAAAAGAATCCTGGATAGCACCAGGAAGTTATGTAGTTCTGAAAGTAAATGTTTTAAAAAGGAAGCTCCAGACATATTATTAAACAGGTTAATAGACATACAATTGATCCGAATAGAAAACATTAATTCACTCAAGACGAGGAAAATAAGTTAATGTCAGTGTAATGAATAATAAGGACTATTCCATTTGGTAAAGAGACTAAACAATAATGACTTTTATCCCACATAGATTGGAAATGTTAACTTTTACCATTATGCTATTCAATGTCACTTTGTCAACTACTATGTCTATACCATCAAACCAACTTAAAATGTATGTGGGGACCTTTGCAGAACAGTGGACATCGCTATACAATCTTGGCTCCCCAAGCATTACAGTCTATGGATGGCGAGACTTACTCATCTCCCGGGTCTGACAGGCCTGAGAGGCCAGAGAGGATTTGGAGGGTCAGCGCCTCCTTTCTGAAAACAATGGGACATGAGGGGAGGGCATTACACAACTAGCTGGAAATGGAGTGACCAACTCAATGAACACAGCTAACTAACAGTGGTAATTGAGCATATAAAATGGGGGGTAATGTCATGTGTTTATCCTTGTATTTGTTTGCGTAACAGAATTTAACAAAATGTCCACCTATGTGGGATAAAATAATCTACGGTACACAAAGAAATATGGCCATAATAACACTGCATTACCTCTGACTTGCCTTTCACTATTTAAAGAATAGTTTTTTAAAAAGTGGATATCCAGATAGTTGAAATACATGTGTTTTAAAGAACAAATGTCAACTGCAAATGGGGAGTTGATTGTGCGGTGCACTCGGCTTGTTGTTTCAGCACAGACGGGGAGCGGTACGAGAGGAGCAGGGACCGGTGTGTCTGATACAGAAAGAGAGAAAGTAGCCAAACCAACTTGCGCAAGACAGATAATCTACCGCAGCAACAAATGGGTCTATCATCTCATCTGGTAGTGTCTGTCTTTACTGTATATAATCCATGTAAACAAGCTAGCTACACTAGCCACCAAGTTAGTTAGCCTCATTTAGCCTTGCTAGCTGGCTCTTTCGCTGCGCTCCCCGCAACAACTCAATTCATATTAAACAGCCTACCTATTGGTTGATCATTGTAGCCTATTCCTTCTCATTTAGCCAACTTAAATCCTGTAACTGTTATTCCATTTTGTATGGATGAGAAATCTCCCACTTCACTTGCTACACGTGGAGCCTGACAGTAGTGCTGCTTTGAATTACATGCGTGAAAAGTGTAGGCTGCCGGTACATATTTTTAAAGGGGCGCACTTATAAAAACTGTTGCTTTATTCACACTTCTAATGGCATGGTCTATTCTTGTACGTAGCAATGTCACATAGACCATTTGACAAAACCTTTTCATTACAATAGGCCTATATTATTTGTTTTCTCAAAAAAGTAAATTGAATACCAACGGCCGTTTGGATATTGGAATAACCGTGTCCATCCCTACACACAGGCATACATTCTGTATCACAGTTACCACTATCAATAGTCAGGGTGATCACCTACCTTGCTCTGATGCGTTTGGTTTCCTTCTTCTCGTCCTCAGACTTGTCAGCAATGGAGGAGTTCTCTTCGTCCTCCTTGTCCTCTCTCTTGATGTCCGAGCCGCTGGACGAGTGTGTGGAGCGGGCCACGCTTCCTGGCAGACCTGTGGAGCAGAACGGAACCTCACCGTCAGGATTTAAAGAACAATTAAGTAGCCCATTATCTTATCTGTTTGCCCTGGTGGACACATTACATCAGGGAAAAGGAGTACAGCTCACAGCGAGGATGAGAGTAGCGAATGAGAGTGTGTGAGAGGCGCGTATGACTCACTGGTGAAGCCGTCAGATTGTCCAGTGGACTGAGGGGGTCCGGAGGCGTGGTGACCGTGCAGCAGGGTACTGCTGGGAGGAAGGCCTGTGGGCTCCTCGTGATGGTTTCCTCCCTGGAGAATGGGAACAAAGCATGTGATAAAACACAACAAAAGCATCATCACAATCTCAGTGATGTAAGACAACAGGGGTTTAGTGTTGGAACCAGAGGTCAGAGGGCGTGCTCACCATGGCAGGGTGTCTGTTGCTGAGGGCCAGGCCAGCGTTGGAGAAGGCCTGAGAGAGGCCTCCCAGGCCACCGTTGTGCACAGACGACACAGCGCTCAGCAGGCTGTGCATGTCAGAGTGAGCTCCTCCCCCCAAGCCGGGCGGGCCCTGGACAGCGTGGCTACGCAGCACGTGGATGGCCTCTTCCAGACGGTCCTCCATTTTGTTCTGCTGCAAGGAGACACAGGGCAAATCTCAGTCACTACGTTGATAATACGATCACATCAAATAGTTTATTATTTGTAGTAAAGACTAAATAGTGCGTACCAGGGCGTGCAGTTGCCCTTCGTAGTTGGGTGACAGGGCAGACTGCCCTGAAGGTCTTGGCCATTGAGATGCAGCTCCTGCAGAGAGAATAGATAAGATGCCACATTTACACGGAAAAGTGTGACCGACAAAATGACAGCTCTGATTTCTACCAGTAGATGGCGATCCAGAGCTCCAGTCACGATCATGTGCTAATAGGGGATCATTTCCATTACAGCTTTTCATCACTATTTCATCCAATTGTCTGCCCTTAAAACTCTTAACTAATACAAGCTACCAAATGCAGCAGATATAACAATCCAGTATGTATACCTGCAATTCCCTGGGGCGAGCCCACTGGGGTGGAGGGTGTGGAGGAGAAGTTGTTACTGTTGTGGTCCGAGGGGTAGATCTACAACCGTCAGGAAAGAGTACCTTCAACTACTGAACAACAGCACACACAAAGAAGAAAATACAAAACAAAAAGGCAGTAGGATTTTTTTGGAAGGATTACTCACCGATGCAAGAGCCTTCCCAATCTCATCCCCTGAGCTCCCTGCAGTGGCGCCTCTGTTGGCTGTGGAGAAAAGATGGCTTATTGATCAAACATTATTTTACAAGGCAGAAACTACTACAAAAAGGTCTCCAATAAGCTAGTGAGACCGCTTTAAATACACTGTTAAACCGAGGGGCAGCACAACATGTTTCACAGGATATAGACAAGGTAATTGGTTAAAAAAAGCGATTGGTTGTCATGTGAGCGTTAGTTGTACCCATGATGCCGTCTGCTCCGTTAATGGAGGGCGTGTGGTTGTAGCTCCCAGAGCCAGAGTGGAAGCTGGGTGGGAGGCTGCCGTTCACCTCACTGCCATGGAGAGGGTAGTTCTGTGGGGACAGAGGTAGGGGTTGACGCTTCTGGAGGGAGGACAGAACAGCTTGGGTTAGAGCCACTTGCATGGAAGTTGGATTCGTCATAGAGGAGAAATGGCATAAACAGAATACAGAAACAAATAAAGATGACAAAAAACATTGTTGCATGTACTAATTCAATACAACAGTTACTTCAAAAGGAAAACAATTAGGAATGTGAATATAAACGATTTGAAATATTACATATTGAGGGGCTGTCCTCACCATCCTGTCCTGTGGGTTGATGGCAGAGAAGGAGCCTGGCTGGCCAATGTGGGGGGAGTTCCCCAGCATGGCAGAGTAGCCAGACTGACCCAGAGGTCCTGAGGAGGCCCAGGGGTCAGAAGAGGGGTGGAGGCCCTCTGTCAACAACAACAACAACAACGAGGGTTAGGCAATGGACTTATTACTCACTGAAACATGACTAACTCCAGGGCATTTTAACTCAACACATTTTCATTTATTGTTTATTTGCTTAAAATCTCTGACCACAACAGGTGCTTATTAGAGAAACAGGTTTCTATTTAAGACAGGCGTCTATTTCCTTAATGCACAATGCTAATTTGCATAGTTAATTGTTTACTTCCAGCATTTTAATAAATGTCTTAATTTCCTGCACTAATGTGTTACCTACACACTGTCACATTTCTTTTGCCTCGATACAAAATAAAATGTTTAAAAAAAAAACGTTTTTGACTGTGCATTTATCAGTTCTTACTTTTGTCACTAGAGGGCGATTGGCCAGTCTCTCAGGTCTTGTACTCCCAAAGTGTTCTTGTGCTTGCCAGTTAGCTAGCAGTTCTACGCTGTTAGCAGCCAATGGCTAGCAGTTTGTTACTGCCGATAAAAATGGATGATTGCAATCCTTGTTTCGAGTCATTACTGAATTATTTAATGTAACAAGTCAAACATTAAACCATGTAAAGAATGAATGGTA
The DNA here is from genome assembly GCF_018296145.1 of Oncorhynchus tshawytscha. NCBI lineage: Eukaryota > Metazoa > Chordata > Actinopteri > Salmoniformes > Salmonidae > Oncorhynchus > Oncorhynchus tshawytscha. Next base: position 54,265,497 of record NC_056433.1, read on the forward strand.
CTTCACGGTAACCTCAAAACTATTCGATTATACCCAGCGTTTATCTGAAACAGGCGTTTATGTGCTGAAATGTGTTTCGTTGCCTGGCTATTAAAAAAGAGACAGGTGGCTATTTGAGACAGAGTTTAATTGAAGTTTTACAGCACCTTTAACATAGAGTTAAAATAACAAAGAAAGGTTAGACAGTGTACTCACTCCAATGACAGTTTATGAAAGTGCTTAAAATGGTTACCTTGCAAGTAGTTACCTTGCATGTAGAAAGAGCCTGGGTAGACAGAGCCAGGTTTGGTGCCAGGATATCCTCCGTTGTCACGTGCATATTCATCCCCAGAGGAAGAGGCATACACCTAAAGGGTCAAACACAGTTGACGTTAAGCGCCATTTCAACCACACACACACGACATATGCCTACATTTAGCCTGCCCTGGAATAAAGTTGTCTGCTCCTTACATCTAAATTGGCAGGTGTCACTATTGCCAAGACGACGACAAATGCATACTGTAACTGCCAATAATAAAATGGTCTTAATGTGTAACGTTGTTGCACTAAGCAGCCAGGAGGTGGCGAGGGTGAAGCTGGCATGCTACCCCTGCTTGTGCTGTGTGAGAGAGCAGCACAGTGGCCATGCTGGTCACGGCGACAGATCCAATCCCACAGCCCAGCCAGTGCTTCCGCTTTCCCAGGAGCCTAGTGACATAGCAGGGTTACCGCCTGCAGCTCACCTCTCACTGGTAGCTCACAGACACACACCATTGTCGAGCCCATGACCTCAAATCAGCAAGGGGATCACATTTAATGATATCTCAGATTTCAACAGTATAGTATTGACAGTTTTAACATTTAATTGGGGGGGGTGATATGAGTGTGTCCCAACCATGGGTTTGAATACTCAAATAGACATTTTTGTTAAATGGCCCTTCAATGCTTCAATGGGTCATTCAAGTTATTCTGAACCACAATGAATTTCACATTCAAAATGCCATGCCGTTCCTGAGCCTTCTTGCCACATGTGTCGAGAACGTCGAATCACTCCCATAAAATTCATACGGACACAAAGATCCCAGCTTTCTGACACCATAACCCATCACTCACGCTTTCTGGCATGTATGAGGAGAAAGAGGGATGAAAGAGAGAGAGAGAGAGAGAGAGAGAAGAGGGGGGAGAGGATATGCTGCAAAGAATGCTAATCCAGAAAACTGTTTTTTTTTCCTGTAATTTGATTTAACAGGGAGAAGTGGAAAGGGAATGGAGAGATGCACTTCTAATTACAGAGCCATCTGCCTGTTCCTGGACCCGGTCCAACTCCACAGGCAGCTGGGCTGAGGAGAGCCGAGGAGAGGGCTGAGAGAGGTGGGGGCTGGGAGCCAGTCAGCGAGAGAGGGAGGCATGGGGAGAGAGATAGAGAGAGAGAGGTTGGGAGGGAAAGGGGGCGAGGGAGGGTATTAAGGCACCGATGATTTATGAAATAGGCAGAGAGATAAGGCTGGGGGGACAGAATAAGGAAATCTGAATGACTTAAAGCATGATATGGCGAGGGGAGTGTGAGGTAATAGGGGATTTACTACCATCACAGATAATTCGAGAGAACAAGCCAGAGATGACTTCATTTAACATTAGGCTTTGTCTTTCACGGGAAAACAATGTTGAGCGAATCCTCTGCTCTAGATAGAGGTGGGGGATTGAAACAATGATTGCGGGTGGATAATTCTGTTCTTAAGAAGGAAAGAAAGAGGATTTCTGGTGAAAATCCTCACTAATGGGTGTTTCATGTAATTCAGGTTATGACCGTGTGAGGTCCTATAGTCAATGGCAAAACAAGTGATGTAATAGAATAGAAAACAGATTCCTATCAATTTAGAGAGAAAATACGGTCTACATAATTAATACAACCACCGTAGATGGCTCAGTAAAAAGGGGCCACAATAAGCCTGGGAAATAGGATGTGTTGTATGTGACATTTAGGTTAGGGGTCAGGGCTGGACTCCAGTGTACAGGTATTGGAGGATTTAGTGGAGGGGTCTGTCGGTTGGGTTGGACGAGTGGGAGGACTGGAGAGCTTTGCCGGACTAGGTTACAACACAGAGCTGAGGGTGCGAAGGGAGGGGAGAGGGACACAGGATCATCAGCAGTCATTAATCTGGGCTCAGACACGGGCTAAGAGGCCTCGCGAGCAGCGCGCCTCACAACTGGGTCACTCACAGGGGGAGGCCACCCAGACCATCATGTGGCGAAGCGTAGGCAGACGGATGGAGGGGGAGAGAAGGGGGGCAGCTGGGAGTTGAAATGAATTTACACTAAAACCTGTGTTTAACATCATCTACATTTCATAGGTAATGTTATGACCACAGAGGTTCCAATATGACTGTCATATTGGAGAGTGCATGTGGCAATGTTTTCAGTTACAGAACATTTGTCTAATGGCAATATTTATTTTTTATGATCCCTGGCAGAGGGCCTTCCAGTCTTCCACTAATAAGGCATCAGGCAGCCCGAACACACCAGAAATATCTGGACCATCATACAAGGCAAGGAAATACCCCCGGCATGCATTCTCAAGCATTAGTTCAACACAAACCACTCTAGTGTTATTTACCACTGTTGGTTATTTGGAAGCATTATCAGTAGCCTGAGCAGTGTTGTAAACTAGAGACTATAGTTGCTTATTTGCAGGCTTAGACAGGAGCCTTGAGCCCAGTGTTGTAGACTAATGTTGTTTGTTTGGAGGCTCTCTCACTAGCCTGGGCTGTCAGTTTGCCTGAGTGAGCAGAGACCCTTTGCCCCCTGTCTGTCTGTCTGTCTGTCTGTGTCTCTCTCTCTGTCTGTGTCTGTCTGTCGGTGTCTGTCTGTCTGTCTGTCTGTCTGTCTGTCTGTCTGTCTGTCTGTCTGTCTGTCTGTCTGTGTCTCTGTCTGTCTGTCTGTCTGTCTGTCTGTCTGTCTGTCTGTCTGTGTCTCTCTCTCTGTCTGTGTCTGTCTGTCGGTGTCTGTCTGTCGGTGTCTGTCTCTGTCTCTGTGTCTGTCTGTCGGTGTCTGTCTGTTGGTGTCTCTCTGTCGGTGTCTGTCTGTCGGTGTCTCTCTCTCTGTCTGTGTCTGTCTGTCTGTCTGTCTGTCTGTCTGTCTGTGTCTCTCTCTCTGTCTGTGTCTGTCTGTCTGTGTCTCTCTCTCTGTGTGTCTGTCTGTCTGTGTCTCTCTCTCTGTCTGTGTCTGTCTGTCTGTCTGTCTGTCTGTCTGTGTCTCTCTCTCTGTCTGTGTCTGTCTGTCTGTGTCTGTCTGTGTCTCTCTCTGTCTGTGTCTGTCTGTCTGTGTCTGTCTGTGTCTCTCTCTCTGTCTGTGTCTGTCTGTCTGTGTCTGTCTGTGTCTCTCTCTCTGTCTGTGTCTGTCTGTCTGTCTGTCTGTCTGTCTGTCGGTGTCTGTCTGTGTCTCTCTCTCTGTCTGTGTCTGTCTGTCTGTCTGTCTGTGTCTCTCTCTCTGTCTGTGTCTGTCTGTCGGTGTCTGTCTCTGTCTCTGTGTCTGTCTGTCGGTGTCTGTCTGTCGGTGTCTGTCGGTGTCTGTCTCTGTGTCTGTGTCGGTGTCTGTCTCTGTGTCTGTCTCTGTGTCTGTCGGTGTGTCTGTCTGTCTCTGTGTCTGTGTGTCTGTCGGTGTGTCTGTCGGTCTCTGTGTCTGTCTGTCTGTCGGTGTGTCTGTCTGTCTCTGTGTCTGTCTGTCTGTCGGTGTGTCTGTCTGTCTCTGTGTCTGTGTGTCTGTCTCTGTGTCTGTGTCTGTCTCGGTGTCTGTCTGTGTCTGTCTCGGTGTCTGTCTGTCGGTGTCTGTCTGTCGGTGTCTGTCTGTCGGTGTCTGTCTGTCGGTGTCTGTCTGTCGGTGTCTGTCTGTCGGTGTCTGTCTGTCGGTGTCTGTCTGTCGGTGTCTGTCTGTCGGTGTCTGTCTGTCGGTGTCTGTCTGTCGGTGTCTGTCTGTCGGTGTCTGTCTGTCGGTGTCTGTCTGTCTGTGTCTGTCTGTCTGTGTCTGTCTGTCTGTGTCTGTCTGTCTGTGTCTGTCTGTCTGTGTCTGTCTCAGTGTCTGTCTGTCGGTGTCTGTGTCTGTGTCTGTCTCAGTGTCTGTCTGTCTCAGTGTCTGTCTGTCTCAGTGTCTGTCTGTCTGTCAGTGTCTGTCTGTGTGTCTGTCTGTGTCTGTCTGTGTCTGTCTGTCTGTGTCTGTCTGTGTCTGTCTGTGTGTCTGTCTGTGTCTGTCTGTGTCTGTCTCCGTGTCTCTCTGTCTCCGTGTCTCTCTGTCTCCGTGTCTCTCTGTCTCCGTGTCTGTCTGTCTCCGTGTCTCTCTGTCTCCGTGTCTCTCTGTCTCCGTGTCTCTCTGTCTCCGTGTCTCTCTGTCTCCGTGTCTCTCTGTCTCCGTGTCTCTCTGTCTCCGTGTCTCTCTGTCTCCGTGTCTCCGTGTCTCTCTGTCTCCGTGTCTCTCTGTCTCCGTGTCTCTCTGTCTCCGTGTCTCTCTGTCTCCGTGTCTCTCTGTCTCCGTGTCTCTCTGTCTCCGTGTCTCTCTGTCTCCGTGTCTCTCTGTCTCCGTGTCTCTCTGTCTCCGTGTCTCTCTGTCTCCGTGTCTCTCTGTCTCCGTGTCTCTCTGTCTCCGTGTCTCTCTGTCTCCGTGTCTCTCTGTCTCCGTGTCTCTCTGTCTCCGTGTCTCTCTGTCTCCGTGTCTCTCTGTCTCCGTGTCTCTCTGTCTCCGTGTCTCTCTGTCTCCGTGTCTCTCTGTCTCCGTGTCTCTCTGTCTCCGTGTCTCTCTGTCTCCGTGTCTCCGTCTCCGTGTCTCTCTGTCTCCGTCTCCGTGTCTCCGTGTCTGTCTGTCTCCGTCTCCGTGTCTCTCTGTCTCCGTGTCTCTCTGTCTCCGTCTCCGTGTCTCCGTCTCCGTGTCTGTCTGTCTCCGTCTCCGTGTCTGTCTGTCTCCGTGTCTGTCTGTCTCCGTCTCCGTGTCTGTCTGTCTCTGTCTCCGTGTCCGTGTGCCCGTGTCCGTGTCTGTCCGTGTGCCCGTGTCCGTGTGCCCGTGTCTGTCCGTGTCCGTGTCTGTCCGTGTGCCCGTGTCTGTCCGTGTCCCCGTGTGTGTCCGTGTCCGTGTGCCCGTGTCTGTCCGTGTCCCCGTGTGTGTCCGTGTCCGTGTGCCCGTGTGTGTCCGTGTCCGTGTGCCCGTGTCCGTGTGTCTGTCCGTGTCCCCGTGTCTGTCCGTGTCCGTGTGCCCGTGTCTGTCTGTCGGTGTGCCCGTGTGTCTGTCTGTCGGTGTGCCCGTGTGTCTGTCTGTCGGTGTGCCCGTGTGTCTGTCTGTCGGTGTGCCCGTGTGTCTGTCTGTCGGTGTGCCCGTGTGTCTGTCTGTCGGTGTGCCCGTGTGTCTGTCTGTCGGTGTGCCCGTGTGTCTGTCTGTCGGTGTGCCCGTGTGTCTGTCTGTCGGTGTGCCCGTGTGTCTGTCTGTCGGTGTGCCCGTGTGTCTGTCTGTCGGTGTGCCCGTGTGTCTGTCTGTCGGTGTGCCCGTGTGTCTGTCTGTCGGTGTGCCCGTGTGTCTGTCTGTCGGTGTGCCCGTGTGTCTGTCTGTCGGTGTGCCCGTGTGTCTGTCTGTCGGTGTGCCCGTGTGTCTGTCTGTCGGTGTGCCCGTGTGTCTGTCTGTCGGTGTGCCCGTGTCTGTCTGTCGGTGTGCCCGTGTCTGTCGGTGTGCCCGTGTCTGTCTGTCTGTGTGCCCGCCTGTCTGTGTGCCTGTGTCTGTCTGTCTGTGTGCCTGTCTGTCTGTCTGTGTGCCTGTGTCTGTCTGTCTGTGTGCCTGTGTCTGTCTGTCTGTGTGCCTGTCTGTCTGTGTGCCTGTCTGTCTGTGTGCCTGTCTGTCTGTGTCTGTGTGTCTGTCTGTCTGTCTCCGTCTGTCTGTCTGTCTGTCTGTCTGTCTGACAGAGCTGCTGGAGCAGACAGACAGGGTGGTGAGTGGGTGAGCGTTAGTGTGGGGAGACTGTCTGTGGGCTGTGAAGGGGAGCAGAATGAACACTCACCGAGGACGGCAGGCCAGGGGGCTTGCGGATCTTCTTGGGTTGGGTGTCTACAGGGAGACAGAGAGAAGGTAAATCACATGGCTCGCTTCATCAAGGTTGACTGTTGTGTCTAGTTTGAAAATAACATCCTAATGATTGTGTATTGCTAGCGTTTTCACAGTTAGAGAATCATGCTACGCCTATTACTAATACTCTTGCTCAAATCATCTGACAGAAGGCAAGAGCCTGGAAAACATTACAAAGAACTAATGTGGGCTTCTTCCCGAACCACCGTACCTAGCTGGCCATCAGGAGGCCTCCTCCTGGGGTTGTTGGGGTATGATCCGGGGTAGAACTGAGAGGTAGACTTTAGCCCAGAGGGGGACATGGCATCTGGACTGGGCATGACGATGTCACTGGGCAGGAAGCCGGGCTGGCAGAACAACACAAAGAACAAGGGGTTAACAAACAACACATGCAGGAATGCATACAAAGCACACATCAATGCACAGTTCTGGGAAATCCAGAACACTCTAATTCAATGTGTTTCGGATGAAAGGAGAAGTGAGAAAATGGGGTCATCTTTATACTGAAAACAGACTTTAGCTCAAATCAAGTTAGAATTGGGGACATGGTAAACCTAAACTTATGATCTTAACTAGGTTTAATAAGCAAAGTGGTCAGAAGCACTCTTACCTGGCCACCAAAGGAAGAGTATGGTATCCTCTCATTTTTACCTGTAAGAAGAAATGGACAATTATCGGGTTCCTTATGGAATGGTAGTTAAACATTGGGTATTTGGAGTATACTTGAACAATGACAAAAAGTACAAATCAGTAGCTGTTTAAAATACAAAGTAGTGATAAAAGTGCCCCCCCCCCATTCAGAGCGCTCAGCTGCTGGCCAGACAAAACCCAAGGGAGCATTTCTGCTCCAGTGCTCTTAACATCCAACACACACACTCTTCCTGGCACTTTGTCACTCAGATCATTTCATGGTTATAACAAAATACGTGCACACCAACAGTAACTCCACTACTTATTTACAACCTATCCCAATTACAACACTGAAAGACACAGAGACAAGTCATCAGAGACTCTGAGCGTAGCCTACCTCCGATTCCTGAGCTGAGGAAGGGGGATGACAGGCCCTCGTGCTCATTGTAGTGGGAGCCATCTCCGTAGCCCTGTGGGAAAAACAACATGGTAAAGAGTCAGTCAGCAGAGTTCACTGATCAGTAATGAGTCCTTCCATGCTATGGCCAGTGCACTGGTTCATCCCTGTCTGTAAACTACCATGTGAGCTCAGGAAGTGTGTACGGGATCCAGTCTCTAGCAATTTCTTAATCATCAAGTTGTGGTAACAACAGTTTGCTGCAGCCAATCTTCACCCCCTGTACACCGTTCCTTTATATTTACAATGAGACGAGCCAAGACAGTTACCGTGGATGTGAAGCCGCAAATTACCATTGGGCTTCCACAGAGGTAAAGACTAGCGCAGAGCCTGCCAACGCCCGACTCTGAGCCAGGCTATTAGGTACAAAGTAAAACTACCAGTCTGAATCATATGCATAGTTTGCCAATGCACTGAGCTGTTGTGAAGTGAGTGTGTAGTGTATGTGAGCCTGTGATGAGCCCCTGGTAGTGCTTACCCTTCCCTGGTTGAAGGGGGGGCTGTTTTGTTCTCCTGGGCCCCAGGATCCAGAGCCATTGCGCTCATCCAGAGCTGGAAGAGAGAGAAATGAAAGGGTCTGGAGAAAGTACACAGCGGCACCATTTATATGAGGCTATTTTATACTTCGCACTTTTACCTTTTAGAAATCAAAGCACTTTCTGCATTTAGTCCCCCTATTTGAAGAAGTCATAGGTCATAGCATGCTAGGAATATAAGACCAAATACTACAAATTTGACTACTTTAATATACAAGTGAATTTGTCCAAATACCTATAGACACCTTTAAATGAGGGAACTAGATACATCAAGTGCTTTCATTTCTAAAATGGTAAAACATATATGAAAATACAGTCAAATAAAAGGTGACATTCGATACTGTTGCCTCATATGAAACATGTGATCTCAAATCCCAAATGGTGGAGTATAGAGCACAATTCTGTTTTAGTTTCACTGTCCAAATAAATATGTAGGGGTATATGTGTAGGAATGTAGCCATAATGCTAGCACCCATCACTCAGGTGAACTTGTCAGCACTGCAGAGTCCCTGAGCCAATGCATGTCATTCACAGGTCTTAAAAGGCAACACCATTGGGACAACAGATCACCTTTAAGAGAATCTGTCATTGTCGCATTAATAAGGAAGGACCATTCCATACATGTCCATGTGAAAACCTCAAATTGAAAAAGCAGTGATGGGAACTGCTGTTTTAAATCACCAGTCTGAAAGAGGGGGCATTTCACTGATTCTATAGTGGGCAATGATCCTGTCGTAGTTGACAGAGAAACCAAATGATAACAGAACGTGTCATTGTCTAGCTTCTCATTGCCATTTGTTTCACAGCAGTTGTGCAGATGCCATAATATGGTAAGCCATAAAACATCAAATAACATACATATTCAATACACAAATCATATATGAATATGTTAAATCATTTCACGAGTGGCGGCTGTGTGGCGGAGGAAAAACAAGCATTCTAAAGATTGGCAGAGCAGAAATTCCAAAATACCCCCATCACCCCTTTCTCCTTGTCTTATCCGTTAATGCTACCAAGCCTCTCTGGAGACACAGGGCTTAATTGCATACTGATTTGCATAATTGTGCATATTAATGCAGTTTCCTTATGAATATTCATATTTCTCCTTTGATTTCTGCCTAATTAAAAAAATGTGTGAGAGAGAGTGAGGGGAGGGAGAGAGGGTCTGGGCGAGATGAGCGGCTGACGACTCGGAATGAGTGATGAGGCTAACAGAGCGGTGCAAGCACCTACACACGCCATGACAGCCATGATCTATGGAGCTGATGCCACTGGCATGGAGAAGCAGGGGAGCAGAGAGAGAGGCACCTCCAAATATCAGCCTTACTCAGTCACTGTCAGTGAGCTGAAAGGTCACACTGCTAAGACAGTCACATTTAGTCACAAGGACTGATGGACACAACTAAATATGAGCGACAGGCTTTGCATGGACACCACTTCAACAGCCCTGCTGGCAGAGTTAGTCCACTCAATATGGAGACACAATCAAATCCACATAAGTGGCACCCCAGAGCCATAAAATAAGGCTTCTTAAAAACCTTCTCCATTATCCAGTGTCTACAATGGCTTCGTTCCAACAGCCAGTCAATAGTAGTATTTGGTGCCCACATAGACCTACGGCACTTAATAAAAGGCCTCCATTTGGCGAGCGGGTACTACATGAGATAGAGAGAGCATCGCCTTGCAGAGAAACTCTGACAACATTGTTTCACACTTTGTGGAGTAATTAACTTGGAGGCAATTAAACAAGGTGGGGAGCTGCTGAGGTGACACCGACACACAGCCAGCTATATTGAGAAGTGACAGCCAAACACTGAGGAGCCTACTGTCACTATGGAAGAGGAGAGGAGAGGAGAGACGGAGGATGGGAGGACAGGGGTGAAGGAAAGAGGAAAAGGCATGGGAGATAAGAGGGGAGAAGGAAAGGGCTGGGGGACTAAAGACAGACTTCATGCTGCAATAATTGTTTCATGTTCATTCTTAACGCTTTTACAGAAGATCTTCAATTTCATTGTTTACGTGTAAATTATGTTACAAGTGTGGTTCCATTCTCTTCTCCCACTTTCTACCTGTTGAAATGTTGAACTGCAACATCTAACCTGATTCAGTAGATGAGAATCTAGTGAAGGCCATGAGGGAAATATTAACACTGTACAGGCCAGCCAGCCGCTGAACAAATAATCTGATTTTTGAGGCACAAAATCTTCTCACTTTCTTGCGTACGTCTTATAACCACAAGCAAAAGGCTAGGTCTAGTAGACCAGACATTTTTTAGTGCCACCAGTATAGGACATATTTGATAGAAGTTGGCTGTTCAGATCATAAGGTGACAAACATCCTAGGACAATCATCTGAAATAATATTTGTGTGGGAGTGTGTGCGCACAAGCACGTGTCTCTGCCTGTGAGAGAGGGTTGTTTGTTGTTGTTGGGGGGGAATGTGGCCTGTCCTGGGTGGGTGGATGACGGGGCCAGCAGCTGCAGAGGTGAGTGAGGGGATGCCTGGTGGAGCCCTGTGGGTGTTACTGCTCCCACAGCCCCAGCTCCCCTCTCCACACGCTCTGGGCTATGGGCCCTGACGAGGAGGGGAGGACGCCTAATGCAATTAGCACCCCTCCGAGTACTTTTGTGTTGGTGAATAGAGGCGGACTGGTAGGCCACAACTCCACCGGTGCCTTTCCCGCGCTGAGTCAGTCACCTACTAGTAGAACAGAAGCGGTGATGTCACAGGCTACAGTTGGGCCAGTTAAACAGGAAGTTGACCTGTTTGCAGGAGAACAATACAGAACAAACAGGCTGCTCTTTGTTATGGCAATGTGATCTTATCATAATGGAGGACTGAAGTCAAGTTGTCATTTCAGGAAAAAGTGGAAGAGGTGCGAAATACACATTTTTCACATACATTGCCTACTTCAAAAGAAGTGCATTCTCCTCAAGTGAAAAACTGACGTAAAACTGCTGAAGTGTGTAATTTAGACCTGTACCGATGCTACTCCCTGTTGATTGTATATCTACTTATAACAATGGATCTGGTGCAGCTTCAGAGTGGAAAACAGGAAGAAACGTATCCAACAAGCCTGAATTGTAGCTTACAGATGCCCTAATCTCTCACTGGATTGATAGGCTTGTATCATAACCTCGAACAGAATCTCTAGAGGTTGGCAGTGTGGCACTCGTGCTATTACGAGCTACCTGGAGTTCTCTGAAAGTTAAATGTGACATCTTGAAGTATCACATTCGAATGGTGTCAATGACCAAGGGGCACACTTAGGACAGGGGCAGGAATGAACTTCTCACTGCTAAGTAATTGCCTGCTGTAATAGAAACAAACTGAGTCCTGCCACTGATCCCCATTCAGAGGGTTCCCACTCTGGCCAACACTCCATGCTGGGCCAGTTAAGTGTTCCAGAGCTCGGGGTGAGGGGCATTGTCTCTGGCTGAAGCCATTTCCTGTGAACCAAGTGGGGGGAAGAGCCCTGTGTCGAGTTGGGGGAGGAGTGTTTTATACTTCAGGGTGGGGGAGTCGTTTCAAGTCCATAAGCCCTTTTCTGCCTTTGTTCCTCTGCGGCCGAGTTCTTACTCTGGGGGCCGCGCAGAGTGTGACTCCATTTCACACTGCAGGTTGGCAGGGTGACAGAGGGAAGGAACATGTCTTACTAATAACATTCAGCAAAAGCTACTCGCACATTTCAGGTGTTCCGAAATACAAGCCATGTTGGTGGTAGAAAAAGATGAATTGGAAGTTAAAAAATATATATTAAAAAAAAATTGAATTCACTAAATAGAGACATATTGTAAATCTAAACGGCCACCAAGATGGTTTGCTTCATCACCCCACCAAAAAACAAGTTGGGTCTCATTCAACAACCAAAAATAAAGAAGACATTCTTCTGAATTACAGCGATTTTGTCATCCAACACACAGCGTTGAAAGGCACCACCAACGTTCTGAAGCTTTAGCACAGATGAATCATCTTGGTTAGATAAAAAGAGCGGGGGTTAAAAAGGGTAAATGTGCACACAGAGTGACAGAGCAGGCTTGAATATTTCCACAGGAGAACTAGGATCAAACTAACCAGATCTGGACAACTTACTACCAGCAATAAAAGGTGATCAAATACCATCCCCACACAGCGAAAGTAGGAGGTCAATCAAAAATATATACAGTATCTTTAATTCTATTGCCAAGTGAATGGGTGAAGGCATAATGCAATACAACAAAACCACTACGGCACCACTGCTCCAGTACTTTAAACGTATTATACAAGGACAAATAGCAATGTTGCAGCTACATATAAACAGCCATTATCCATTACTTACTGACCTTACCAAAACTTGATACAATAAGGCTCAGAAAGACAGTTTTACAGTATTCTGCATTCAGAACAGAATCTTACCTGATCCGCCAAACTGACTGCTAGCGAGTGTCGTCGGTCTGTTCTTCCCATTAGCCACAGGTGGTGCAAACATCTAGAATAGAGAAGAGGTGGGAAATAAATACTGATGTGAATATTCATTGGCCACACCTTCTTTGAACATACAGTAAAGCTAGATCATCGTCTGTGATGTGAAATGTGGGCTGGACACGGATGTTAAGAGTGATCTAGCCTAATCCCTGGTCACAGGTGCTTGCTTAACATGCCATCTCATGAGCCACTGTGTGTGCTTCTTCCTCTTGGCATCTGGGCCAGCAACAGCCATACTGTAACATTATCAGCCAATCCTGCCACATAACACACACACACACACACACACACACACACACACACACACACACACACACACACACACACACACCTTTGTCTCCAATGGGTTTAGATTCCATACATAGCTACTGCTTACAGGACCATGGACACATTTCTGATTTGAGTGGGTGGCGACACAAATGGATGTGCATAGCAAACCTAAGTCTTGACACACACACTAGTGGCCCATTAAGAAAGAGAGGGAATAAAACCAATGGAATTTCACTACCCTTAAGGCTTCAATAACACAGAGAGGAAATAAAATACCTGGGCAGATCTTATATTAGTACGCTGTGGTTAGTGGAGGAATATCAATGCGTGGGACATCAAGTCCGATGACAAGCGTTTACTCAATTAGGGTTCCTGGTCTTGAATCCACAGATATTTTTCAGCCTATAGTAATTATCCATAATAATCTATTTACACAGGCTCAGCTATTCAATTTATCCAGAGGGAAAAAAAAACACATGAATGTCAACTTAAAAGCCCAACAGAAATCATATGGTAAAAATGAATGAATACACAAGCTGATGCCAGCAAGTAGATGACAATCAAACCCAAAATCTCCTATTAGTCCGACCATTCATAAAGACCTGCTTTCAAGAGACATAAACGACAGGGTTACCCCATTCCAAACAGCATGTATTGAATTGAATACGATGTGGGGTGTTTCATCGCAAGAACCACTCAAAAGTATGGAGAGTCCCTTCAAACGCTTCCCATAAGTAATTATCAGCCATCAAAATATGGCAAGGTTGTGCACAAAATAAGAAAAACCAAACTCGGAGCAAAAATAAACATTACGGCAAAATAGGAATCAAATACATCTCGCTTGAATAAATCTTCAGGATTCAGGTCAGCCCAAACCATGAAAAAAAGATCAGTAAGGTTGATTTTATGTTCAAACACTGGTTGAAAACCAATGAATAAACACCTAGGACCTGTGGTACATTCAGGTGACCTTGCTTTGATTTATTGAGGATGGGGTAAAACAAAACAAAAATATGAAAATGAAATAACTTCTGGGAGGGATGAAGCTACTTTTGCCATGCTGGAGTTCAAGGATGGAAAAGAAGATGGGGTAAGCAATGTGGAAAAATTATAACCTGCTAATGAATCGGGAACAAGGAGAACTGTTTAACGGTTTTGCTGTCATTATATTGGATATGTAACGGGCCCGTCCCTCCCCATTCAGCCGCTCTCTCTCTCTCCCACCCTCCCGGTCCAGCAGTCTATGTCCTGGTCCCAGACCCCTAGCCCACTCTCTCTTACCGCACTGAAATCCAGGAGGTCGTTGAGTTCCTTGTCTTGTGTTCCCACTGCAGTCATTCTCTGCTGCTGCTGCTCGTTCATGCCCCTCAGTCACTAACAACCCTACGAGAGAGATTCGCAAATAAGATAGACTGACTTTTAGTGGAACCAGACTAGAGAGCACAAACACATTGAATGTGACTGAAAAAATAAATAAAATAAGAAATAAATAAAAAATCAGGCTAGATATTACTGGCTGATATGCCTGAGGAATTTCTGAGTTCTATCACTTGAGAAAATGAATGAACATACTGCTTTTTTTCTGGCCATGTAATTCACTCTTGCCTACCACTCACTTTGGACACGGATGCGTAAATAGTTGGCGAAAGTTGAGAACCCAGACTAATAGTCCAAGATCCTTCCCCTCTTATTGTCGTTTAGATGATTTCCCAGAGGCTCCACAACCTTAACACTGCCGCCTGTCCGCCTAGGACTTCTTCATGATAATAATAGTTGTCAGACATGGGTATTTTGGCATATGGGACACGGATATTCAAACAATATTCAGAGAGAAAAAAAAAGGGCAACACTATTTTGTTGTAACCGGGTTAAAATGGGTAGCACCATTTCCCTTGTCACATATAGGCCAGTGCAATAATTCATTGTGAATAATCACATATGAACAAATACAACATAAAGAAAGACCAGAGAGGGTAATTAACTCCTTTGGGCATGACCACATAGGTTACTAATAGTGAGGCATCACTATACAGGCTGCAAGGAAGGGAATCGGACACTCCATGTGAAGAATATAGGCCTGCCTAGTTAATGCATCCCTTATTCAACCTTTACCAAGACTAATCACTTCTCCCAGGCCATGTCTTCCACAACAAATCACATGCACATTGATCATCCATTTCTACATGAAAGTAAAGTATATTAGGTTTACAATTAGACATAATTGGAGCTATTGTTAGACCTAGGCAATAGGGGTGAAAGGCAGAGCTAATGGATGTATGCAAACATGTCATTACCAAATTACCATATGTCAGCACAGAGGAACCTTGTCAAATGGCACAAAAAGCATGAATACTGGATTTACCCTGTGTTTTGCATTCCAACGGGAGCCTGAGGCAAAGAGGCAGAGCTCAGATGCTCAGCAGCACTACATGCCTCAGAATAAACTGCCAGTGCAACAGAGAAGAAGCACTAGGGCGCCAACAGGTGGTGTACTTTTACAACCTCCTTTGTAATCCATTTCTTGTGCAATTTGTTGTAAACAACCATTTGAAGGTTTGAACCACAAAATAAATGCAACTTGTCAGGTGTAAATGTAAACACCAGATTTGTAACAATACATCAATTGCAAAATGAAAGCTATTCTTACTTTCTTCATATTTGTCACACACACACACACACACACACACACACACACACAGGGCTAGTAGTTCCTTTGAGCCCTGAGTGGAATCAAGGAATTATTCTTTTTTTTAAATACAAATTACGCTTTAGTATCTTCAACGTTGAATAAATTCCTTGGAGAAGACGTGTGTAAAAACAATACTTTAAAAAATGCCTATAAACCATTCAAAGGAGCCATCAGGATTAGGCCTTGGTATTGAAAGTGAAGGCAGGTTAGGCCTACATGACCTAACCTTGAAACAAGACCCCCCTAATATAACAATAGGCCCAATTGTAAATATGCCTAATGTTGTCTTGCCACACTTTTGGATAAGGTGGTAGGCCAAGGATACACAAACCTTGCCAAACATAAACCACAAAAACAATTACTGTTCTAAAATGTTGTGGGTACATCTGGATATTTAAAGGGACGCTGGCACTGTGGATACACACATATTATTGTACAGAATAGTATATTTTGCTACCCAGTTAGAACAATATTCGGAAGCAATAGATTAGGGCTATGGTCGCCTTGTACATGTGAGCCAGACAAGGCAAGACGTCCTCCATGTGCAAAACTATAGTCTCTATTCCTAAAAAAGGAACATATTTTGAACACAATTTTAATGTTATTTTAATTATGCAAAACACATTGACAAGTGGGCTACTCTACCCAAACCTTGCATATCCAGGCCTCTGTTTCTGAGAGCTGACATCAATACAAAATCCATTGTGATCATCATGCACTTCCCAAAACCTTCGAACATATTCAAGCACCACCAAAAAAACTAATAGCAGAATGTGAGTTTTGGACAATTGTGTTTTTCCTTTGAATAGACATTAACAGAAAATGTAAATATATGTTTTGAGTTGAAAAAAACTCAAATACAACTGTTGCTTCTCAACAAGGGAATATAATGTGTCTGGCTGCAATGAATCCACCTAAAACTTTACATTATTGTCGGGAACAGCATCATGATCAAATGTATTCAGAAATCTGCTGGGTTCAACGATATTTTCATTCCGATTAAATGTTTCCATATCGTTTCGCGTAGTTTCCCGAACTGAAACAACGTAAATATTTATTCCTGGTTGCAAAATCATTCTACTCCGCTCGCTAGCCGTTTCCAAAGATAATAGGCCACGTCTAGGTCCTATAGCCTACTGAAAAGGGATGCTTTCCAGCCGGAGGATATTGTCAGTTTCCAAGGGCTCTATGTTGTGGAATTAAGAATGGGATCTCTCGCTACACAACGTAAAATAATTGCATTAACCTTGAGGAAAAGAAAAAACACATAAAAGACACTGAAAAACAAATAATGTGGCCTCCTTGAATAACTGAGAAAGTAATTTTAATAAGGTTATAAATACGTTATTTCTTTTGAAATACGAGAACAAACTCAAGGTTGAAGTTTGCATTTCAGTTAGTTCAAAAAGGAGATGGTGGGGGGTGGGGGAAATAAGTAATTTCCTGCCAAATGTGGAATAAAATAAATGTAAATCTAGCCTGTGACCACCCGCTTAACCACTTTCATAAAGGGGTCGTTGTTTGTGTATTAGTGGTTATTGAAACGTCTGCGTTAGTTGCTTTACATTTCTGATGAACTCTTGAAATGGCAGGGTGAACCAATGAAAGTACAAGTTTATAATGCCCCTCAACATTACTTAGGCTATATAGCCGATTAGATTTAGTCGTCATTCCCACTGATCGAACACAGGCTTCTTTAGGGGAAAATTGTGACTAGTAAACACATCAAAGTGAGTCAAATTCAGAATAACCTATATCTTTATGGGGAACAAAGGACTAATTTCCCCCACTACACGGTTGGTGCGGAGATCACCACACACTTGAGGGCTGAACTCACCACCTTACTAGAAACCAGACAAAAACTTGCATCCCCCCGCTCCAACCACACATTCCCAAAACTTTTGATAATTGTAGAAGTCAGACGTTCTACAATTGGCCACATCCCACCTAATTAATTCGTGCAATTTTCCCGACTATATGTCAGTCTGAAACAGAAGCATTTTTTACCTTTAATCTTCAAATGTCTGGCATCCAACAGTAAAAAGAAAGGCTGTCTCTCGCAGGGGAAAAAAACATAAAACTTCAAGAGAATTTCAACCTCAGCGCGTGAAACGCATTGGATCGCTGTAGGTCTTCCTTATTCCTCCTGAACCTTGCTTCGTTACACTGTCCACGTCATTAGTACAATGTAACCAGTTTGCATCCAAACAATATCTAGTTATTAATCTCACGTCTTCCTTTTTGTTGTTACAATTGAGATGATTTCATTCTTCTAGAAGACATCTTAACCACCTCCGTCCACATTGTCAGAACCAACAACGTATCCTTCCGCATAAAAAGAGGGCCTCAAAGCAGCGGTGTCCAATTTCAAACGCCTATATAGAGACAACCTATTTGCTCATCGGAAAAGAACAACTATAAGTTGTAACGACTTAAATTGATGTAACCGCCGCATATGTTAAATCGTTGGCCAACTGTTAATGTGTACTCTTCAAAATAAAGAAGATCTAAAGGACTACGCCTTTTAGCGGAAGGTTATAGTAGGAAAGTTAGCTGCGATTACACAGCAGCTTCACGAGATGGAATGATAAATCCGTAAAAGCATAGCCAATAGAAAAACATATATGAGTGACAAGCAGTCACGGAAGCCAATAGCCGACCGCAAATACATATTTGAACCTCCCTCTTCTTGACGCCTGGTTTGCTGTGTGCTCAGGGAGGCTGTGAGGGGGCTACAGTGTAGCCTCTGACATCATTTTAATGCTGTGGTTAACATTTTGCTCGGTCTACATTTTGTAAACGTAGCCTAGGCTACTCCAAGCAGAAGGGTGAAATTGTCAAATAAATAACATTCATTGCCTAACTATATCACACTACTAGTTGTACAAGGCTTGGCTTCAACCATGTGTACTGTAGTGCCAACAGAGTGGGCATCACTAAATTGTTAATTCAGACTAGCCATAAAATCTAGCCTAGGATCTAGCCTGTTTTTGCCAGTTAGACTTTTACAATTTCTTGATAATCAAAATGTTCACCTTAAAACTGGTCACACCATTGAGTATATCCCATTTTGGCAAAAATATTTTCTAAGAAATAGATAATAGATCATCAATAACTATTTTATTATTCAGGGCCCGAGTTTTTTTAGACCAGGTGATATGACCAGGGAAACCTCAAGGCTAGGTTGATTGGTTATGTTCATGCCATTTTCACTTGACATAAAACTAAAGCGTCCTCTGTCTTTCTGCGCCTGATACATAGACCTGGGGTGGAGAGAGAAGGGAAAGGAAAGAGTATAGTATGGGATCATAACAGAGCATGAATGTGGGGGGAGGGGAGAGGTCTGGCTGCAGAGAGAGAGAGAGAACATGTGTTGAGAGAGGGAGAGCGCATAGCGAGGTCTAAGTTTGTTTGATGACGATATCCATAGTGATTAATCAATCAATCAATCAAATGTATTTATAAAGCCCTTTTTACATCAGCAGATGACACAAAGTGCTGTACAGAAACCCAGCCTAAAACCCCAAACAGCAAGCAACGCAGATGTAAAAGCACAGTGGCTAGGAAAAACTCCCTATAAAGGCAGGAACCTAGGAAGAAACCTAGAGAGGAACCAGGCTCTGAGGAGTAGCCAGTTATCTTCTGGCTGTGCCGGGTGGAGATGATAAAAGTACATGGCCATTTAAGGTCAGATTTTTCTTCAAGATGATCACAGTGGTTGTAGAGGGTGCAACAGGTCAGTACCTCAGGAGTAAATGTCAGTTGGCTTTTCATAGTCAAGCATTCAGAGGTCGAGACAGCAGGTGCGGTAGAGAGAGTGTCGAAAACAGCAGGTCCTGGACAAGGTAGCACGTCCGGTGAACAGGTCAGGGTTCCATAGCCGCAGGCAGAACAGTTGAAACTTGAGGAGCAGCACGACCAGGTGGACTGGCTACAGGCAGGAGTCATCAGGCCAGGTAGTCCTGAGGCATGATCCTAAGGCTCAGGTCCTCCAGGAGAGGAGGGAGAGAGAATTAGAGGAAGCATACTTAAATTCACACAGGACACCAGATAAGACAGGAGAATTACACAAGAAATAACAGACTGACCCTAGCCTGCCGGCACATACTGTAGACTAATGCAGCATAGATACTGGAGACTGAGTCAGGGGTGGGTCGGGGGACATAGTGGTTCCATTCAATTGACTGATTAAGAGAAAGGAGAAAAACTATATGAGTTAATAGCTTGATAGTTTGATAGCGTGATAGTTTGTATTTTCCATAAATTACCACGAAGATACACATCCTTCAAATGATTCAATGGTTTTAATCATCTTCACCTCCCCTGACAAAGGGCAAAATATTTTCAAACCAAGTGGTTAAGCAGGCATTGTGTACATATACATATGTTATAGACAGCTTATATTCTTCACATAAGCATGTCTTTCTTTTACCCCTTTTTCGTGGTATCCAACTGGTAGTTACAGTCTTGTCTCTTTGCTGCAATTCCCGCACTGACTCGGGAGAGGCGCAGGTCGAGAGCCGTGCGTCCCCCGAAACACAAACCAGCTTCTTAACACAACGCCCGCTTAACCCGTAAGCCAGCAATGTGTCGGAGGGGGACCGTGTCAGCGTGCATTGCACCCAGCATAGGAGTCGCTAGAGCGCGATGGGACAAGAACATCCTGGCCGGCCAAACCCTCCCCTAACCCGGATGACGCTAGGTCAATTGTGCACCGCCCCATGGGCCTCCCACGGTCATGGCTGGCTGCGACAGAGCCTGGACTCGAACCAGGATCTCTAGTGGCACAGCTAGCACTATGATGCAGTGTCTTAGACCATTGTGCCACTTCTGTTTTATAATTCCTACTGAACAAATACATAAAACACAACATGCAAAGTGTTGGTCCCATGTTTCATGAGCTGAAATAAAAGATCCCAGAAATGTTCTGTACGCACAAAAAGCGTATTTCTCTCCAATTTTGTGCACACAAGGCCACTCTAAAATGTGCAGTTTTGTCACACAACACAATGCCACAGATGTATCAAGTTTTGAGGGAGCATGCAATTGGCATGTTGACTGCAGGAATGTCCATCAGATTTGTTGCCAGAGAATTGAATGTTAATTTCTCTACCATAAGCTGCTTCCAACGTCCTTTTAGAAAATTTGGCAGTATGTCCATCTTGGCCTCACAACCGCAGACCACGTGTAATCACGCCTGCCCAGGACCTCCACATCCAGCTTCTTCACCTGCGGCATCGTTTGAAACCAGCCACCCGAACAGCTGATGAAACTGAGGAATATTTCTGTCTGTAATAAAGCCCTTTTGTGTGGAAAAACTCATTCTGATTGGCTGGGCCTGGCTCCCAAGTGTGTGGGCCTGTGCACTCCCAGGCCCACCCACGGCTGTGCCCCTGTCCAGTCATGTGAAATCCATAGATTAGGGCCTAATGAATTTATTTCAATTGACTGATTTCCTTATATGAACTGTAACTCAGTAAAATGGTTGAAATTGTTGCATTTATATTTTTGTTCAGTATATGTGAGAGCCTCTGCCTTAAACCTTGGCATAGCACTTGCTATGCCAAGGAATGCTATGACCACCATTAATAAATTCAGGCTGGGTATCATATGGGTGGCCATAACTGTTGACGACTATCTGTGTTTATGGTATAAGTTGTGACCAAACAGGACAGTTAGAAAGCAAAGATTTTGTATGGAAATTATTAAAGGCGTTAACCAAATATCTAACTCTCCATTCAGGGAAAGAGGGATGGGCTGCCAATAGGAGATATAGGTAAATAATCATGTGTGTCCCCTGGGTAGGAGAGCCTCGGCAGCACAGTCTGCATTAATTAGTCCCAGAGACAGTCTGTGGAATGTAGTAGGGTTATTGCCTAGAAAAAATGCACATATGGGTCATAAATACCTTTACTAACACACTGAACACATTGACAGAAGACAGGATTTTTTTTTTTAATCCCGCTGTCAAAGAACATCTGACTCACTTATCTGACAACCACTTGAACAATCCTGTCTTAAGGTATCTATTAATCAAAAAGAAAAATTCTAACAGATGGAAACATCTGTTTGAAAATGAATTGCCAGAAAAAAAATGTTTTTCCAGTATTGGGCCCTGGGTAAGAATAGTGCTGTTGTCAGTGTTAACAATGAGATTTGTAAGCCCTCCAAGTAGTTTGTAGTAACAGCTGGGCCTGACACGGAGAGCATGTACAAGGGCAGCCAGAGTGAAGACGGAGGGGGTGGAATTCAAAAAAGAATATCTGAGAACCGTCAACTAACGGATAATAAACGTGAATTCATACAATATTGAGAGTGGATAGTGAACTCCAAGAATTATAGGTGGAATGGAAGGGCCATTGCATAGAATTGTAAATGGAGTGTACATTTTTGTCAAGAGTACCTATAAATGTTTTATCAATACCGTGTGTTGCAGACAAATAGAGCAGCATGATTTTAAATCACATAATGTAACCATCACTCATATTGCAGTGAGTTGTTTATTAGTAATAGGTTATATAATGGTATCACAACAGTCCCAGATTATTATCATCATATCATTGTCACTGTAAGAAAAAATGGATACCAAAATATCCAGTATATAATATACCATTTTAAAATACATGAATAGTACAATAGATAGACCACATAGAATGTATTTGGAGAGGGAGACTGCATTATTTGCCCCCATAACTTCCTTCAAGCCATTCCCCGCCTCTCTGTAATTAACGACAGATGCACATGGAACATTTGCATATGTCTTGCACATTGGTGCTAATCGGTCATATATTTGTGCACATGTATCAAATATTAATACGTGTATGAATCTTTGAATATTGATCAATTCATGTAAGTAATAAGTGTGTACTAAGTGTACTAATTATGCAATTTTAGATGTATTACAGCACAGAAACAAATAAAGAAAGGGGAATTATCCACTCCTGGGACAACATGGAATGAAGCACTGTATCAAATCAAATTTTATTGGTCGCATATACATATTTAGCAGATGTTTTTGCAGGTGTAGCGACATGCTTGTGTTCCTAGCACCAACAGTGCAGTAATATCTAACCATTCACAACAATACACACATATCTAAAAGTAAAATAATGGAATTAAGAAATATATAAATATTAGGATGCCACTGTTCTTTGTTCCATTTTACACTGAACCTATGG
This sequence comes from Oncorhynchus tshawytscha, assembly GCF_018296145.1. Classification (NCBI taxonomy): domain Eukaryota; kingdom Metazoa; phylum Chordata; class Actinopteri; order Salmoniformes; family Salmonidae; genus Oncorhynchus; species Oncorhynchus tshawytscha. The sequence continues at coordinate 54,287,793 of NC_056433.1, forward strand.
TAGCATTTACCTTTCCTTTTTATGTTCTGTGGTTTGGTGCTACCTGTCTCAACAGTCTCTTACATCTTTTGTCACATCCAGCCCTCTTCCCCAGCATCCTCTCTGTTCAGTCTATAGGAAGCCACTCATGCAAACCACATCACCTGGTTATATCACACAGCAGCGAGACAAGCTGCTCACTACCTTACACACCGAGTGCCTCACAGCCAATGGCTGCATAACGGTAGAGGCTTTGGTTTGGGTGTGGGGGAAGGGCAGAGGTGCATAGGGTTCTGATCACACAAGAAACTAGGCCAAGGGCGACAACCCCTCAAACTCTAGCTCCTCCCATCACTGCAACTTATTACAGTCTCATGACAATCACTTGCAAAAATGTAATTAACCGGACATAAAAAACTATTTGATCCACAACACGTGTGTTTAGAGAATAAACCGTACCTATTTTGGGGATGATGCATAATTTGGTACCCCTTGAAAGCCATGCTCCAATGAAAGGGCGGATGGTAGCAGGTTATATGGATTGATAGCGTTGGCTGGGTGCCTGTGTTCTGAGTCTATCTCTGCAGAAGGAAGGGGAGGAGAGAGGGACCTATCTGTTGTGCTCTCTGTGCTCATGGTAAACAGAACCCCACAGAGCCGAAACTGTCCAAACTCAGGCTCCCACCTGTGTAATACCAGCAAGGTGCAGAGAGAAGAGCAAGTGTTTAAAAAGCTACAAGGTCAGCTAGCTATGGGGAAACACACAAGGTTAACATTGAATGTGATGTGAAGACACCTTCAATTAAAACAGTTGGTACACCATGTAACCTCATGGTAGACAAAGAACCCTCATGTGAACACAAATGTGTTATATATTATATTTCTTATAAAATACTGGGGCCTTAACATGTATCTCACAGACATCCCAGAGCTAAATTGAACACAATATTGAATGTCACAGACAAAAACAAATCGACAGTGTATTTACAAAAAACACAAACCCCATTGCCCTCCCGGTTTTCAGATGAGGTGGTTTCCTGACCACTGTGTTTCTCTTGTGATTTCTATGTCACCCCTTCTGCCATCTTGGAATCCCATTATTGCGCAGTAGTTCCTAGGGTAGCCCCTGTTCTGCCACCCACGCCTTCAGGTACAGTTAACAGAACACTGGCTTCCTGTTTACAAAACCAGGCAGGCACATCAGAACCCCACCACGGAGCAGACTTGCAGTCGCATGAGCAAGAGCAAGAAGGAGAGCAAAAATGTGGCAGTGTAATGAAAGAGGGAGAAATATAACTGGGTTGAGAGAGAAAGCGAGGTCCCTGGCAATATCAACACTGCCCATTCTTTGGTCTCTTGACATTTTGTAAATATAATGTAATAAATAGTCAGATACTGAGTAGGAGGTGTAGGAAGGCAAAGTCATATAATTACAATCAAATCAAGGTTTGAATCGACTTAAAAATCAATTGGAGCAGGCATGTCAGGGAGAGGACAGAAGGAGGAAAAGAAGGAGAGAAAGGGAGATGGATGGGAGCGAGTGGGGGAGGGAGACAGAGATTGTTGGTGTCGTGGGAGCACAGGAACAACAATAACAGCAGTGTGTGTGTGTCTGTGTGAGTGAGTGCCTGTGTGTGTGTGTGTGTGTGTGTGTGTGTGTGTGTGTGTGTGTGTGTGTGTGTGTGTGTGTGTGTGTGTGTGTGTGTGTGAAAGCGAGAGAGTGGAAGTGGGGGGTATTATTGCTCACAAAAGTGATGAAATGACATCTCCTCTACTCCACAACACAGCTGCTGCAGCAGTAGAACACATTCTGACAAGATACCTGACCTTTTTCTGTTTTCTCCCTGACACACGTCAGGTCATAACTGTGTTTGCCAGTGTATTCGGATCCACTTAACTATGTCTAATGTTCTCCTATTACAAACACACCATACTTATACTCTATTGTTGAACACAACCTTTTCCTTTCAAAACATGACCTTTGTTTAGGTTCAAATTACATCAGCAAAATATAACAAAAATGCTGAGGGCTATATTTAGTCTATCACTGAAGCATTACAGATTGCGCAATAGAAATGTAAAGGTAATTTTCGATAGAGCCAACATATTCAGCATTTACTGTGAATCCAGTCTCCGCTAACATAGGAACAATCCCTTTAAATTTCAATGACGCTGTAATGCTGAACTTCTGCGATACGGATTGAATAGAGCCCTTAGTCTATCTTTCTTTGATCAAGTACATTTTGCTATTCAACCAAAAATGTTGTAACCTCTATATACCATTTTGTTATTGGATAAAATATCAGAAATAATTCTCAAGTGTATGATCCCAGGTAATAACTGATTTATAAAGTTAAATTAATGTAAGTAATTCAGGTATTGGGTCCTCTTTTCATTGGTTCTCTATATTAGTTCATACTTTTTGTATCCCCTCCCCCCTTTCTTTGCAGATTAGAATTAATTAGCAATCAAAGAGCCTCCAGAGAGCTCAGGCTCTTAATTACCTCCTCATTTACATTTTTGCATATTAATGACTGCAGAGTTTTGGTGGGGTTTTTGCCGCAGTGGTTTAAAGGCACCTCAGTCCTCTCCTCTATGGAAGGGAATGGCCAGAGGCGAGGCTCCAAGCCTCTCCCGTCCCCCAGAATGCTTCCTTGTGGGAGTTGGGCAGAGTGGGAGTGGATGTGGAGCTGGGCGGCAGGGTGGAGGGGTTAAGGATCAATGTCCCTAATCAACATAAGAAAGAACATACGTCTTCTGCAGCGCCTAATTATTGTTATATTGAGGACTTAGGCACCTGATCTGAAAAAAGTATACCCTGAGAGGAAAACTGTCTAGGCATGTATATCACAGAGATACATATGGGAAAGGACTTAGAACAGTGCTGAATGTATCAGGTTCAACCACATGTAAAGGATGGGGAATTTGTATGCCCACAGAACAAAGTGTCTATGAGGAAAATGAAGATAGCAGGTTTCCCTGTTTCTCTGTAAATGAACAACATTTATAAGTGTTCATTGTAAAAACACCAGGGAGCCCAACTACCTCGGGTCATAACGAAGACGAAACACAAACGCACACCAGCGCACACACACATATGCACGTACACATGCACATACTCAAAGTGGTGTCACCAGAGACGCTAGACAACAGCTCCCAGGCATTTCTTACCCCCCCCGTGATGCTGTGCCTCTTATCCAATATGTTTAGACTATAACACATGGGCCTGAACATGGAAAATAACACCATATCCTACTGTGTCGGAGATACCTTACTCATTTCTTAGTCGTGTCAAGCCTAAAGACATTCTGCACTTCATTGTAGTCATGAATTTGTTTTAGTATAGTGTACTGTAAGTGTACTCCACTCATGTCTTGTTATTTTAATATAGATTATGTTAGCTTCAAGTATTCCTGAAAAATACTAGATTCATTATGGGGTGGCAGGTAGCCTAGTGGTTAGGGCGTTGGACTAGTTACCTGAAGGTTGCAAGATCGAATCCCTGAGCTGACAAGGTAAAAATCTTTAGTTCTGCCCCTGAACAGGGCAGTTAACCCACTGTTCCTGGGCCGTTGTTGAAAATAAGAATTTGTTCTTAAGTGACTTGCCGAGTTAAATAAAGGTAAAATAAAAAAATTATACCTAAAAAATCCCACATACTCTCGATGTTAATGAAAATCTTTTCCAAATCGGAAGAAATTGTCCTTATCCCCTAAGACCATGAACTTCTACAAATGCACCATTGAGTGCATTCTGTCGGGCTGTATCACCACCTGGTACGGCAATTGCACCGCCCGCAACCGCAAGGCTCTCCACAGATGTGAGGCAGAGCTTGGTTTGTGGTTTTGGAAAGTATTGAAAGTCTCTATAGAAAGACTCAATAGAACACTCTAAAAGTGTTCCATTGACAAAGTTTAGTTACTAGCTAACTTACTAGCTTTTAAATTTGGATCCCATGACACGGTTAGCATCAGTTGCTGGGATCGCTACGATCTGTCCAGGGATCCTGCAAACCAAAAGTCTGAAGATCTGCTTGGCATAGCAGCTAGCCTAGCTGCTAACTAGCTATCAAGCTAGCAAGGTTTTCTTGAAAGCTTGAACACAGCCCACAACGGGATTAGCCCTTGTGACTGGTACTGCTAATTGTCCCGTGCTTGTGACTGTTTAAATCCCTGCTGCTTGTTGCTGTTTCCATCTGCGTTGCGACCTGCCCTGTCTGGAACTGCATGGAGTAAAATGAAATCAAATTGTATTCGTCACATGCTTCATAAACAACAGGTCTGGACTAACAGTGAAATGCTTACTACCAGTGTTAGCCTACGTTGCTACCATGTAATCCAAAGCCACAGCCGGTGGGAGTAATGTGTTTCTCTATCACAGGTGAAGGATCTTTTAGATGAACAAAAATGGTTCTACAACCAGTTGTTAAAACAACAGCTAAATAGCTTCAAGAGCTTTGTCCAAATACTGATGGACTAAACTAATAAAAGAACGGACAATCTGACCAGATCGAATGTGTTATATTCTCCTACATTCATTTCACATTTACACAAACTTCAGTGTTTCCTTTCAAATGGTACCAAGAATATGTATATCCTTGCTTCAGGTCCTGAGCTACAGGGAGTTCGATTTGGATATATCATTTTAGGCAGAAATTGAAAAAAAGGGGGCAGATCCTTAACAGGTTGTTAAGAACAGTTTGCAGTTCTCCCAGAGGGAGGTGGATGTCCTGAAAGAGACCTGCAGCAAAATGACAAGAAACTCTAAGTCCACGTGAGATGACAGCACTATCTGTGAATTATTATTACAAATTACTGGGAAAATAGTCTATCTAGAGGGGCAATGCAGGGGGAATAACATCATTGTGGATGGCATACCAGAGTCCTCACATGAGAACTGAGCAAGTCTGAGGATAACATTTTTAAAAGGATCACTGAAACGGTGACAGACTCAAGTTCCAAAAGTTTAAGGATAAGATAGCTGTTCTGGAGAGAGCCAAGAACTTCAGAGGAACCATCTTCCTTATTAAAGAAGACTACTGTGAGCCAGAAGCGGAAATAACTTATCCCAGCCATAAAGGCTGTCAGAGAGAGTGGGGACATTGCTTACATCCACTAAGACAGGCTCATTGTCCACCCTCCCTCACAAAAGACAGGGAGGAGTGAAGGAGCCTAGCTTCCGGGTCAGTAGCTTCAGCCCCACATCACACACACAGACATACACCAACTGACACTCACAAGTGCCTGATTGACTGACTATTACCTGGAACATGTTCTTGTCATGCTTTGCATGTTTTTTTTTACCCAGGAAAGGGCTAGAAATAGCCCATATTAATATATGTAACCTCAGAAATTAGGTTAAAGAAATCAGTAACTTCTTAACATCAGATAACATTAATATATTTGTCATCTCTGAGACTCACTTAGATTGACAAAGAGAGTGGGGACATGGCCAACAGTATGTGGATATTCCTTCAAATAAGTGGATTTGGATATTTCAGCCACACCCGTTGCTGACAAGGTGTATAAAATTGAGAACACAGCCATGCAATCTCCATAAACAAATATTGGCAGTAGAATGACCTGTAATGAAGAGCTCAGTGACTTTCAACATGGTACCGTCATAGGATGCCACCTTTCCAACAAGTCAGTTCGTCTTATTTCTGCTCTGGTAGAGTTGTCTTCTGGCATCCGCCAAATCTGGGTTGGGTGGATGCCAGGAGAACGCTACCTGCCCAAATGCATAGTGCCAACTGTAATGTTTGGTGGAGTAGGAATAATGGTCTGGGGCTGTTTTCCATAGTTCGGGCTAGGCCCCTTAGTTCCAGTGAAGGGAAATCTCAAAGCTACAGCATCCAATGACATTCTAAACAATTCTGTGCTTCCAACTTTGTGGCAACAGTTTGGGGAAGGCCCTTTCCTGTTTCAGCATGGCAATGCCCTTGTGCACAAAGTGAGGTCCATACAGAAATGGTTTGTTGAGATTGGTGTGGAAGAAATTGACTGGCCAGCACAGAGCCCTGACCTCAATCTCATCGAACACCTTTGGGATGAATTGGAATGCCTACTGCGAGCCAGGCCTAATCGCCCAACATCAGCGCCCGACCTCACTAATGCTCTTGTGGCTGAATGAAAGCAAGTCCCCGCAGCAATGTTCCAACATCTAGTGGAAAGCCTTCCCAGAGGAGTGGAGGCTGTTATAGCAGCAAAGGGGGTACCAACTCTATATATAACATCTACAGAAGAAAGAAACAGGAATGTCTATATACATGTTCAGAGCCATATTCCTGTACAGCTTAGAGAGAATCTCATGCCTAATGCTGTTGAAGTGTTATGGTTGCAGGTTCACCAACCTCATCTAAAGCCTCTTCTTTGGGGGTGCTGCTATAGGCCACCAAGTGCTAACATTCATTATCTGGATAATATGTATGCAATGCTTGATAATGTGTGTGATGTTAACAGAGAGGTCTATATTCTAGGTGACTGGTTTTCATCAAGCTGTCCGTTCAAGAGGAAGCTGCTCACTGTAACCAGTGCAATTTTACCGATGCTGCAGAACTCTGCTCTGAAGTTGTATCCATACAACTTCCCAGTCCATCACGTGGACTGGGAGATGTTTCGTATTGCGTCAGACAACAACATTGACGAATACGCTGATTCAGTGTGCGAGTTCATTAGAACATGCGTTGAAGATGTCGTTCCCATAGCAACGATTAAAACATTCCCTAACCAGAAACCGTGGATTGATTGATGGCAGCATTCGTGTGAAACTGAAAGCGCGAACCACTGCTTTTAATCAGGGCAAGGTGTCTGGTAACATGACCGAATACAAACAGTGCAGCTATTCCCTCCGCAAGGCTATCAAACAAGCTAAGCGCCAGTACAGAGACAAAGTAGAATCTCAATTCAACGGCTCAGACACAAGAGGCATGTGGCAGGGTCTACAGTCAATCACGGACTACAGGAAGAAATCCAGCCCAGTCACGGACCAGGATGTCTTGCTCCCAGGCAGACTAAATAACTTTTTGCCCGCTTTGAGGACAATACAGTGCCACTGACACGGCCTGCAACGAAAACATGCGGTCTCTCCTTCACTGCAGCCGAGGTGAGTAAGACATTTAAACGTGTTAACCCTCGCAAGGCTGCAGGCCCAGACGGCATCCCCAGCCGCGCCCTCAGAGCATGCGCAGACCAGCTGGCCGGTGTGTTTACGGACATATTCAATCAATCCCTATACCAGTCTGCTGTTCCCACATGCTTCAAGAGGGCCACCATTGTTCCTGTTCCCAAGAAAGCTAAGGTAACTGAGCTAAACGACTACCGCCCCGTAGCACTCACATCCGTCATCATGAAGTGCTTTGAGAGACTAGTCAAGGACCATATCACCTCCACCCTACCTGACACCCTAGACCCACTCCAATTTGCTTACCGCCCAAATAGGTCCACAGACGATGCAATCTCAACCACACTGCACACTGCCCTAACCCATCTGGACAAGAGGAATACCTATGTGAGAATGCTGTTCATCGACTACAGCTCGGCATTCAACACCATAGTACCCTCCAAGCTCGTCATCAAGCTCGAGACCCTGGGTCTCGACCCCGCCCTGTGCAACTGGGTACTGGACTTCCTGACGGGCCGCCCCCAGGTGGTGAGGGTAGGCAACAACATCTCCTCCCCGCTGATCCTCAACACTGGGGCCCCACAAGGGTGCGTTCTGAGCCCTCTCCTGTACTCCCTGTTCACCCACGACTGCGTGGCCACGCACGCCTCCAACTCAATCATCAAGTTTGCGGACGACACAACAGTGGTAGGCTTGATTACCAACAACGACGAGACGGCCTACAGGGAGGAGGTGAGGGCCCTCGGAGTGTGGTGTCAGGAAAATAACCTCACACTCAACGTCAACAAAACTAAGGAGATGATTGTGGACTTCAGGAAACAGCAGAGGGAACACCCCCCCATCCACATCGATGGAACAGTAGTGGAGAGGGTAGCAAGTTTTAAGTTCCTCGGCATACACATCACAGACAAACTGAATTGGTCCACTCACACAGACAGCATCGTGAAGAAGGCGCAGCAGCGCCTCTTCAACCTCAGGAGGCTGAAGAAATTCGGCTTGTCACCAAAAGCACTCACAAACTTCTACAAATGCACAATCGAGAGCATCCTGGCGGGCTGTATCACCGCCTGGTATGGCAACTGCACCGCCCTCAACCGTAAGGCTCTCCAGAGGGTAGTGAGGTCTGCACAACGCATCACCGGGGGCAAACTACCTGCCCTCCAGGACACCTACACCACCCGATGCTACAGGAAGGCCATAAAGATCATCAAGGACATCAACCACCCGAGCCACTGCCTGTTCACCCCGCTGTCATCCAGAAGGCGAGGTCAGTACAGGTGCATCAAAGCTGGGACCGAGAGACTGAAAAACAGCTTCTATCTCAAGGCCATCAGACTGTTAAACAGCCACCACTAACATTGAGTGGCTGCTGCCAACACACTGTCAATGACACTGACTCAACTCCAGCCACTTTAATAATGGGAATTGATGGGAAATGATGTAAATATATCACTAGCCACTTTAAACAATGCTACCTTATATAATGTTACTTACCCTACATTATTCATCTCATATGCATACGTATATACTGTACTCTATATCATCGACTGCATCCTTATGTAATACATGTATCACTAGCCACTTTAACTATGCCACTTGGTTTACATACTCATCTCATATGTATATACTGTACTCGATATCATCTACTGTATCTTGCCTATGCTGCTCTGTACCATCACTCATTCATATATCCTTATGTACATATTCTTTATCCCCTTACACTGTGTATAAGACAGTAGTTTTTTGGAATTGTTAGTTAGATTACTTGTTCGTTATTACTGCATTGTCGGAACTAGAAGCACAAGCATTTCGCTACACTCGCATTAACATTTGCTAACCATGTGTATGTGACAAATAAAATTTGATTTGATTTGATTTGATTTACCCATTGGATGTACTAACCATAATATAGTTCCAAAAGCTGGGCCTAAAATAGAGTTTAAGTGATAATACAAAACTTTTGGTACTAATTGTTATGTTGAAGATACAAAAAATATTTGTTGGTCTAATGTGAATAATATAGAGCATCCAGACCGTGCACTTGATCAAATCAAATGTTATTTGTCACATGCGCCGAATAAAACAGGTGTAGAACTTACTGTGACATGCTTAATTACAAGCCCTTAACCAATAATGCAGTTAAGAAAATAGAGTTAAATAAAATATTTATTAATTAACTAAAGTCAAAAAAATTTATTAAAAAAGTATTATATAAAGTAACACAATAAAATAACATTAATTAGGCTATATAAAGTGGGTACCGGTACCGAGTCAATGTGCGGGGGTACAGGATAGTCAAGGTAATTTGTACATGTAGGTAGGGGTAAAGTGACTATGCATAGATAATAAACAGTGAGTAGCAGCAGTGTAAATACAAAGGAGGAGGGTGTGTCAATGCAAATTGTCCAGGTGGCCATTTGATTAATTGTTAAGCAGTCTTGTGGCTTGGGGGTAGAGGCTGTTATGGAGCCTTTTGGACCTAGACTTAGCGCTCCAGTAACTCTTGCTGTGCGGTAGCAGAGAGAACAGTCGATGACTTGGATGACTGGAGTCTTTGACCATTTTTTTGGGCCTTCCTCTGACACCACCTAGTATATAGGTCCTGAATGGCAGGAAGCTTGGCCCCAGTAATGTACTGAGCCGTACGCACTACCCTCTGTAGCACCTTACGGTTGGATGCCGAGCAGTTGCCATACCAGTTGCCATTTCCTGGTGTGTTTGGACCATGATAGTTTGTTGGTCATGTGGAACTCAGCCCTCCTTTTCCTGTAGTCCATGATCATCACCTTTGTCTTGCTTACGTTGAGGGAGAGATTGTTGTCCTGGCACCACACTGCCAGGTCTCTGACCTCCTCCCTATAGGCTATCTCACCGTTGTCGGTGATCAGGCCTACCACCGTTGTGTCATTAGCAAACTTAATGATGGTGTTGGCCATGCAGTCGTGGGTGAACAGGGAGTACAGGAGGGAACTAAGCACACACCCATGAGGGGCCCCCATGTTGAGGATCAGCGTGGTAGATGTGTTGTTGCCTACCCTTACCACCTGGGGGCGGCCCGTCAGGAAGTCCGGGATCCAGTTGCAGAGGGAGGTGTTTAGTCCCAGGGTCTTTAGCTTAGTGATAAGCTTTGTGGGCACCCTGGTGTTGAACACTGAGCTGTAGTCAATGAACAGCATTCTCACATAGGTGTTCCTTTTGTCCAGCTGGGAAAGGGCAGTGTGGAGTGCGATTGAGATGGCGTCATCTGTGGATCTGTTGGGGCGGTATGCGAATTGGAGTGGGTCTAGGGTTTCCGGGATGACGGTGTTGATGTGAGCCATGACCAGCCTTTCAAAGCACTTCATGGCTACTGACGCGAGTGCTACGGATCGGTAGTCATTTAGGCAGGTTACCTTTGCTTTCTTGGGCACAGGGACTATAGCGGTCTGCTTGAAGCATGTAGGTATTACAGACCCTTAGGGAGAGGTTGAAAATGTCAGTGAAGACACTTGCCAGTTGGTCCTCGCATGCTCTGAGTACACGTCATGGTAATCCGTCTGGCCCTGCGGCCTTGTGAATGTTGACCTGTTTAAAGGTCTTGCTTACATCGGCTACAGAGAGCACGGTCACACAGTCATCCGGAACAGCTAGAGCTCTCATGCATGCTTCAGTGTTGCTTCCCTCGAAGTGAGCATAAAAAGCATTTAGCCCGTCTGGTAGACTTGCCTCACTGGGCAGCTCACGGCTGAGTTTCCCTTTGTACTGCGTAATAGTTTGCAAGCCCTGCTACATCCAACGAGCGTCAGTGCCGGTGTAGTTCTGTATTGACGCTTTGCCTGTTTGATGGTTTGTCTGAGGGCATAGCAGGATTTTTTATAAGCGTCCGGATTAGTGTCCCACTAAGCGGCAGCTCTAGCCTTTTGCTCGGTGCGGATGTTGCCTGTATGGCTTCTGGTTGGGATATGTACGTACGGTCACTGAGGGGATGACGTCGTAGATGCACTTATCGACTATTAAACAGCTTCAATCTCCAGGCCATCAGACTGGTAAACAGTCATCACTAGCCGGCCTCCGCCCAGTACCGTGCCCTGAAACTTAGACACTGTCACTAGCCAGCACTTTAGAGACTGCTGCTCTAAGTACATAGTCGTTGAACACTGGTCACTTTAATAAATGTTTACATACTGTTTTGCCAACTTCATATGTTTATACTGTATTCTAGTCTTGGCTCATCCAATATAACTACTGCTGCACATACCTTTTCTACTCATATACTGTCCATACACCCCATATATACATTTATATAACATACTATGACATTGCTCGTTCTGATATTGCTCTTTCTGATATTTCTTCATTTATTTTTTGTTACTTTTTGGATTATGTGTGTATTGTTTTGTAATGCTAGATATTACTGCACTGTTGGAGCAAGAAAACAAAAGCATTTTGCTGCACGTGTGATAGGGAAAAGGGAATCAGAGAGGTGCGGGGGCTGCCATAATCAAAATCCACATCTTTGGTGCCCGGTGGGTGGGTTAACTGCCTTGCTCAGGGGCAGGACGACAGATTTCTACTTTGTCAGCTCGGGGATTCAATCCATCAACCTTTCAGTTACTGGCCCAATGCTCTAACCACTAGGCTACCTGCTAACGTCTACAATTCTATGTACATGACCAATACAGTATGTAGGAAATCAAATAAAAATGTATGACATCATGGGCTAAAGCTAGGAAGCATATACTGTATAACCACATGAATAACACAAGAGAATGCAAACACACTCACACACATTCCTCAGTGGGCTCTTAAGCCTTGTTCACATTGGTTTGAATGACTCCAATGCAATTTTTGGGGAGTATGTTCTTTTTCCTGCAGTCTGAACAGCCAAAAAGCACATGGAATCGGATATTTGAAGCCACATTTCAAACCACCTTCGAAGTCTGATTTCTGGCTATGCGACTTGTGTCTGAACGGTCAAATCTGATTTATTTGCCCTGAAGTGGTTTTTAGACTGTTACTTGGCATATCTTGTTGCTTGCTACTCTGTTGACAGTTTGACAAGAACATGTGGTAGCTAACTAGCTTGATAATTGTTTACAAACAAATGAGTGAATGTGCTAGAAAGCTGAACAGCTACCTACCCAGTTGACTGCTGAGGCTAGCCAAAAATGACTCAATTTGAAATTCACCTTATCCTTTAAGGCTTTAAAAGGCGTTCTGACACTTTGATTTTGAACATTCAAAGCAACTGGGAAACATCCATGGCAGGTATTGTTGTCACCTTAGCTTGCTGCTTAACTTCTGAGTGATAGGAACCATGAGCATCACCACCAATCAGCCTACACCACCGTCCACCCTTCGTAGCTATGACAACTTGTGAAGCCATGCCAGCAAATGACTGCTGTCTGAACTTGCCGTTTGGACAGTCAGTATTCCAAAATTGATTTGAGCAGTAAGGCCTGCAGTGTGAACAAGGTTTAAGTCTGCTTAACTGTCATTAATGGAATATTAGATGTGTGTTAGTGTGTGTGTGTGGTGGGTGGGGCCGGGCTTAGCTGGGCCTGGGGACTGGATTGGGGCTGTTAGGGTGGGGTTAATGAGCTGTCACGTAACCCGCTCACACCACAGGACAGCCTGAGGGAATCAGACACAGACAGACACACGAAGACAGAGGACAGACAGCAGGCCTGTGTAAGCGGACATGGCGGAGTCCAAGACATTAGCAAACAGGGAGGAATGAATGTTAAACAAGGGTCAAAGTGCACACACTTCAGAATGTAAGAATAAAAAGCATCCAAAAACATAATGGTGTGTTTATGTATTTGCTTAAGTGGGTAAAAATACAGTACTGTATTTGAATGTTCAGCATGGCTGGACCTCCTTCCGTTGTGGTGGATCCAGCAGAATGAAAAGCAGCACATTCGTGTATGCAGTAGCAAGTACTGGGATCTAGAGACAGTTTTGGTACTCATGTGTGTCATTATAGAAAGTATACTGCCATCTTGTGGCGGGACTGATTCCCCGAGTACTGCATTTGGAAACTAGTTGAGGTGAGAGCTCTTCACACCAGAATAAAATATAGTAATAATTTCTCTGATACCACATTGATAGATTAGGTACATGTGTAATTTATAATTATTTTAAATTCACAAACATGTTAGATGATTCTGTATTTTTCAGTGGGACGATTTTAAAGTGACTAAATTTAGATAATAGAATCCAGACATTTTGGGATATATATATTAAAAAAAGAAAACAGAACAAAAACTGAAACAAATGGAATTATATGGTTTAGACTTTAAATTATATGGATTTGTAGTGGTCTCATGTACAATACAAGATTTTTTTGTTGCCAAAAGTGCAAATCTCCAAAACCACCTATCCCCATATAGCTTCTTCCAACAGACACTGATGGCCATTGTTAAGGAAAACAAGTTTTCGGAGTAGGACAGAGTTTTTAGCGTCCAAGCTTGACAGACAGATTGAAATACTCGGATGTAAAATGTTGACTGTCCCTCTCCCTCCACCCCCCTACGTCTCCCCAACGCCAAGACTCAAAAGTGAGAATTAGAATCGTGTCAAGCCTAAAGACATTCTGCACTTCATTGTATTCATGCATGGGTTTTAGTGTAATTTACTATGAGTTTTCTCCATTCATCATGTTTTGTTTTAATATAGATTATGTTAGCTTCAAGCATTCCTGAATAACACTATCATCATTATACTCAAAAATCCCAAATAGATCTCAATGAAGATGAAGAATAAGTGGAAATTTGGACATGTTCCTACAGTATTAAATCACGAGCTGAGGATAGGATGCATATAATGCATTCGCAAAGTATTCAGACCACTTGACCTTTTCCAAATGTTGTTACATTACAGCCTTATTCTAAAATGGATTAAATAAAAACAAGGGAAGGGTCTTGTTCAGGGAGGTGACCAAGAACCCAATGGTCGCTCTGACAGCGCTCTAGAGTTCCTCTGTGGAGATATGAGAATTTTCCAGAAAGACAACCATCTCTGCAGCACTCCACCAATCAGGCCTTTATGGTAGTGGCCAGATCCTCAGTAAAAGGCACGACAGCCCGCTTGGAGTTTTCCAAAAGGCACCTAAAAGATTCTCTGGTCTGATGAAACCAAGATTGAACTCTTTGGCCTGAATGTCAAGCGTCACATCTGGGGGAATCCTGGGACCATCCCTACAGCATTGGGGCAGGTAGCGTTCTCCTGACATCCCCCAAACCCAGAATTGTCTGTCGGAATGCCAGATGGTGAAGTGTGATTCATCACTCCAGAGAACGCGTTTCCACTGCTCCAGAGTCCAATGGAGGCGAGCTTTACACCACTTCAGCTGACGCTTGGCATTGAGCATGGTGATCTTAGGCTTGTGTGCAGCTGCTCGGCCGTGTTTTCAAAGGCATTTTGATACTCAGTAGTGAGTGTTGCAACCAAGGACAGACGTTTTTTACATTCTACACGCTTCAGCACTTGGCTGTCCCGTTCTGTGAGCTTGTGTGGCCAACCACTTCTCAGCTGAGCTGTTGTTGCTCCTAGAAGTTTCCACTTCAAAATAACAGCACTTACAGTTGACCTGAGCAGCTCTAGCGGGGCAGAAATTTGATGAACTGACTTGCTGGAAAGGTGGCGTCCTATGATGGCGACACATTGAAAGTCACTGAACTCTTCAGTAAGGCCATTCTACTGCAAATGCTTGTCTATGGAGATTGCATGGATGTGTGTTCAATTTTTATACACGTGTCAGCAACGGGTGTGGCTGAAATAGCCAAATCCACTAATTGAAGGGATGTTAACATACTTGTGTATATATGGTGTATATAGCCACATGGGCCTTTTATCAAGTACATTGCTCACCTCCTCCGTCATCTCTCCTCGTCCTCTCAGTCAGCGAGGAGAGTGAACGTGGATGGAAATGGCTTGCTTGAAATGAGAAGGTCCTTCTCCACTCAAGCATCATTAGGCAAATTACGTTTACATGGGTGGATCCCAAATAGATGTGTAAAGTGCTAAAAACAAAGTTAGTTGTGCAATACATTTTATAGATAAAACAATAAGTTGCATATTGTTTTTAACGTGTGTATGTTTTTCCTCTGGCAAAACAAAAGCTGATTCAAAGGGGGTGTGGTCGATTTCAAAACACTTCCGCGGTAGGATACACAGGAGTATGCTCGATGAAAGGTGGCTATCCAGGTGGGGACCCCGCCGTTTGGATACTAACGAATTGACACACTCTTCGACCACTTAGCGGTTTCCGGGTCACAGAGAAGAGAGGACTGTCTTTTTCCTAGCGAGAATTTCCCCAAGTGTATCCTAGCGGGGCCGTTTGGGTCGGGATAACGACCTGTCACGTGATCCCGCTCACTCACCACAGGAAAGCCTGAAGGAATCAGGCACGGAAAGACAAGAGTGTTAGTGGACACTGCAGGGTCCAAGACCATAACAAACAGGGAGGAATTCATGTTAAGAGTCAAAGTACACATTTCACTTCAGAATATGTTAGAAAGTATAAAAAAAACATAATGGTGTGTTGCTTCTTTGCTTAAGTAGCTAAATACGGTAAATTATTTGAATGGGTCTGCTTCCGCGGTGGTGGATCCAGCAGAATGAAAAGCAGCAGTTTGTGTGTATAGTACAGATGCAGTAGCAAGTTACTAAAGTTATCTAGTTTTAGTACTCGTGTGTCATTTTAGAAAGTATACTGCCATCTTGTGGGGGGGACTGATGTCCTAAGCACTGCATGTGGACAAAAGTTGTGGGAGCTCTTCATAGCCAAAATAAAATATTGTAATAATTTGATACTACATTGATAGAATAAGTACATGTGTAGTTTATAATCTTAATTATTTGAAATTCACAAACAGGTTGGATGATTGTGTATTTGTCAGTAGGACCGTTTTAAAGTGAAGCAGATTGACTAAATATTGACATGTAAGACATTGTAAATGTACACATGTATGTAGACTATTACAGTACTTTGAACTGTTTTTAGATCATATTTGATGAGAAATGAATAATTATGAAGGCTACTTGATGTGGTTTTAGTGTGTGGGCATAACAAAAGAGAAACAATTTGCCTGACATTTGATGTGACAATAGCCAGAGACTTGCACCTGAATGCATTCTCTGTCTTTTCTTCGTAATAAACAAACACGAGCACACAAAAAGTCGCAACCATTGTTTTTTTTAATAGAAAGATCTTATTTTCTTTAAACCAGGACAACAGACATTTTTGGATATATTAAAAAAGAAAAACAGAACAGAAACCGAAACAAATTAAATTATATGGTTTAGATGGTATGGATTTAGTGGTCTCATATACAACACAATTTATTTTTGTAGCCAAAAGTGCAAATCTCCAAAACCACCTATCCCGCATAACTTCCAACAGACAATAACAGCCAATGTTTAAGGAAAATGACTTTAAAGAAGAGGATAGGGTTTTTAGCATCCAAGCCTGACAGACAGGAAATATTCTGCCTCCCCCAAATGTGCAGCAGAGTTCTAAACTAGTATGGATGATTAGTCATTTTTACAGTCAGAAATCATTCTACAATGATAATAACTCTTCTCCCTCACACCTGCTATATGTCTGCATACTATATCTTGCTGAAACTAATTTTGATTTGACAGAAAAAAAATCTAATCGAGGCCAATCAATTAATCGATTCTGTAAAAAACCTTAACTCCAAAGGTGACAAAAAAATGGCATAATCATTTGGTTGTGTCTATTTTATACCAGATCCAGCAATTTACTTTAGCTACACAAGGGTCACTAGTGTAGGGCATAGACACCACATACATTAATGTGGCTACTACATGTAAATGATGTGAGGGATAACAAAATAAAACAGCTTTAAATCTGCATGTTTGACATTAAGTAGTACAGCACAGTTCGCCTTCTCAGAAAGCTTATGTTATGGAAGTTTCTGTGCAATGCAACTCTCCCAATGATTTTATATGACTTGTTTTCCAAATATATTTGAGATTGTATGTGGATATAGGGAGACCTTGCCTTTACCCTTCCACTCTGAGAATCTATCTATCAGCTGAGACGGTGTGTGTGCCAGAAGTGTATGTATGGCCTTGTGGGGCGGCAGCTCGAATGGACCTAAACCCAAATATTCAAGTTTTCATTTTTTCATGAAGTTTTTGCATTTAAATAATCATCCATAATGAGAACAAAAATATAAACAAGAATAATAACAATAGTAATAACCAAAAAAAACAACAGCACACAATATTCTGGATGGCCTTTTGCAAAGTGCTTTGTTACAATAGCAGAAGCTGAGACAGACAGGCAGTTGGATGGCCAGGTCTGGAGAGGCCCAACTCACTGCCTGTCTGTCAGACTGGGGGTGGTAGAAGGGGGGACCGACAGATTGAAACACTCGGCTGTAAAACGCTGACTGTTCATCTCCTTCCACCCCCTCCGTCTCCCCACGCCAAGACTCAAAAGTGGAAATTACAGTATGAAGTTATGGAATGTATCCTCTATTGGTTGGTGACTTCAAACCACAAGTCTCTCTCTCTCTCCCCCTCTGCCTCCTAGCTTCCCCTGCTGAGGGCCTGTGATCTGTAATCAAAGGCCAGTCAGTAGAGAAGTGGACACCAAGGTCTGGAGAGAGAAACCCCCCCCTGTGCTTCTTATACCCAGCTACTTTTATACATTTCAACCTGATTAACACACACTTCTCAGCACTCTCCCTCCCACAGACAAGCTTTTGAATCAACATTAACAATAGTAACGGGGGGGGGTCAGTCACATGGCAATGGGGAACCAACCGTTTCCGCACTCCTTGTTTTGAAAACCATTTTCTTTAAACATTGGTACAATTTGCCAATTGTACATGGAAGGCAAAGAAAGAGATGTTAATTCTGAATCAAACCACAAACTGAACAGAAACAGGAACACCATGTATTTCAGTGTTGTTTTTCAACTTAGAAGCACAGAAAAATAGATCAACATTCCCCATCACCAGTTCCACAATTTTGCTACATCATATCATTCCCAGTGAAACACAACAAGATGGGGCAACCTGAACCATTGCACCGCAACCCTGATCTAGTCTCTCCCATGTCGTCGCTGCTGACCAATTTGGTCCAGTCCCTTCCCACCCCAATCCTGACCCTCCCACGTTGTGCAAACCATTGTAGCCCACTGACGTAGAGAAACTCCTAAACTGGCTAACCAACCAGCCAACAGCCTCTCTGGCCCCAGGGATGGCTGTGTAAGTGCCAGTGCCACGCTGTGCATTATGCCATACTACATATGTCATCCTCAACTTGCTGTGCTTCACCAGCCTGGACATTCAGGTGTGCAGCACCACTAACAAAACACACTCCTCCAACCACCACCCACTCCTGTCCCATGATTATTACAATTATCATTGTTATCAAATGTTTTGTGTGTCGTTTTTAATGCTTTCAGACATTTTATTTTGTGTCATAGTGAATTAGGAACAAAACATCTGGTGGATTTTGGATTAACCCCAACGATACGTCTTCTCTTTAAAGAGTTGTGAGACATCTCAGCGTAACGTGTTGGAGTAACAGTGGTCTAGGGCGGAGGCTGGGAGGTCTCAGCAGGAATGGGAGCATAGGACCACGAAGGAGGAGAGAGCTACACCACTACATCACCCAGTAGTATGTTTCTCTCACAGGGACACTTCTCACAATAACCAATTAATTCAAGTAAGTCATAGTAGTTTGGTCAAACACTACGGTGGGAGTTGGATTGAGAGTGTGGCTCACTAGAGATCAGCTTCCAGACAGTTTAATATATATTGTCTTTTGATTCTGTCCCCCACCTGCCAATCGTCCCAATGTTCAGTATGGAAAGGTTTACAGCCACACTCAAAATCCACATTTTAAACTAACTATGTGGAAGTCAGTGTAAGGCGCTCTGAAATTAGAATGAGGGAGAGAAAGGTTCTTCCATTCGTTCCGTTTTAAGTCACGTTCTTGCCCATGACCCATGTCCACCTGGGTGCTAGACGGAGGCCCAGCCTCAGACTTCTACTGGACCCATTAAACAAAGCTTAGTCCTCAGACAAGGCCAGTGTCCCAGGGACACTCACTCTAACTGAAGGACACCTGAATACATCTAGACCCTAAACACACTGCTCAGAGGGTTGTCATACTACCTCCCAGAGGCAGCATGCATATATATATATATAGGGCCTGAATGTGTACAACATTTCAAACATGTAGTTTCAGATTCGCTGTTACAACAGTTTTGTCTCCTCTGTGTGTACCATCCTAAAACTTTCAGAGCACCTTCAGGTTTTGATGTATTCAAATCCCATACATCCAACATGTTGTGACGACTTATCAAAGTCTTTTTCTCTTTTGGTTTGGTTAAGTAATGTTGGTACACTTCTCAGAAGAACCTCTACATGATTAAGTCTGTTGGTTAGGGGAATGGATGGACTGTCTGTGTTGGACCTTTGAGTGTATAACACCCTGTGCTCACAGAAACTCAAGGGCCTTGCTGAGGTCTCACGCCCTCCTTCCTTTAGTAGGACAAGGACTTTAGTGCAAACTCTCGCTGTCTCAGCTAAAGCACTATTTCCAGTGCTATCAGGCTTTATATCCCCGACCAAAACACCCCTTTAATCGAACTCAGAAAATACCCTACCCTCCCTAAACCAATTCCTATACCCCGACCCACACACAAAACAGCCATAAAGTTGATTAGAAAAAAGTGAAGCTGTAGGGACACCTTTTTAAGAAGAATTCAACATAAAGACATAAAAGGGAAGCTATTCCATCTACACCATTGATTTTAGTCCACGGAAATAAAGAGAATGTGAACTGATTCTACACAATTTCCTGCATACATATCGAGGGGGTGGGTTTTGTTGGTGTGTGGCTTGGTCAGAGGTGGTCTCATTCTGGATATGTTTAGAATTACTTTCATACCTTTATATCATATACAAGACATGAATAGCAATTTAGGGAGAACTCTATAAGAGTGTACTATGTACAATCAGGGTAACTTTGGCTTAACCAAGATTAAAGAAATAAAATAGGAATACAACTTGAAATCACAATATTAAGGCCCAAGAACATTATACGTTTTGATGGCTACATATACTTGAGTGATAACTTAGAACCCCTAACAGATCACCTGACTACGGCTTCTTTCATCAGACCTATTCATATACATGACTATATCCTGAGCTCCTGGCTGTCAGGCTATACATATCAACCCCTCTCATCTACCTCCTTGTCTTCTACTTGATCTGTGTATATCAAATACTGACAGACTATTGATTTGCATTCTTCTAAGAGGAGTCAACATCCCAGGGAAATAAGGATTTCAACAGAATACAAAGCAGTGAAAAGCGATGTAAAAAATGGTTGGGGGTGTGTGGAAGTTTCAAGTATACTCTCACACACACACACACACCGTTAGTTAGCCACTACTTGGAAAAGGGTCTATCTGTGTATGATTGAACTGCCGTGCAGTTGGTCTGAAAGTGTCTGACTGCGTTCTCTTCTCTGTGATAATATGTGGAGCTATGAAGGGAGCTGGTGAACAGATGGGTGGAGATAGAGTTTGTTTATCCAGGCTTGCCCTGAGACCCTCCAGCCATGCACACACACACACACACCCCACCCCCCACTCTGCATTAAGACATGAACATAGACAACTCACTAGAGCTTGTTTTACCAAACCTAACTTCAAGTGCAATCAGTTACATGGGGTTATTTTGTCTTTAAAAAAAAATGTTTTTAAGGTCACAAAACATTGTTTGTTTTTTGAACCCGCCTGACTTCTCTTAAGAGACCCGAAACACGCATACATCTTTCTTTTTTGGCAGCTTGTCGTCAAAAACTGAACAAAACTAGAGAACAAGCTTAACGGAACCACTTGCGATGGGGACATTAAGCTAATTCACCTTAGTTTGTTTCAAAGTACCCGTTTCTTTGACAAAAGTGCCTTTCTCAGTAACAAAGTGCATTCAGAACCTGCTTCTTTCCCATTAAGGTGCAAAGGACTGATACTCAGGACACAGCATTGCAGCAATGGCAGGGGAATTCAATCTACAGTCACCGGCACGGCACGGCACACTCTCCTTTGCCCCAAAACCAGTGTACAAGTATGGTTAAAAACACAGAGTTGACAAGCCAAGCGACTCAAAACACAAAGACAAACGTGTTCAGATCTATGTGAACCAGTGGCCATTTCCAAACACACGTCATAAGGCTGTGGAGCAACACCCCAAGATCTCTGGTGGCTGCCCTCATGTTTTTTACCAACTATAATGGCTGCCTGGCTTTTAGTGCACTGGCAGTTTGGGCAGCATGTTTCAACGTGTCCACAACTGGAGGAGCTGCTGACACTCCCAGCCCAAGTCTAGTGAGTGAGTCAGAGAAAAGACCCTGGCTGCCACACACACCAACACCTAGCAGCAGTCCGGTCAGCCACCGACCAGACCTCCTCTACCCAGGGCTCTATAATACCATGTACTCCACAGGCTGGTTTTGGGGCGATGGAGAACTAAAGTGAGAGAGAGAAAACGTCTGATTTGAACCCGTTCTGCCTGGAAAAGTGGCTGTGCCGGGGAGATTATATTTTGGAATGCAACAGACATTGTGAAATCCCCCTCCCCTCAACCTGCCTCACCCTGCAGCTGTGTGCTTATTTGGCCTCCCAACTTGGACAGGTATTTATTGCTCTCTTCATCACACAGGTTGCCTCATGGTTCTGTGGTCCCTAGGGCAAAAAAGACTGGAATAAGCACTAATACACACCTTTTCTCAACAACCTCCTTTAAATATACCTCACTCTGTGGGATCTCTTTAGTGAAGCTGTGCAAACGTATATATCTCGGTCTATCCCTGCTTTTCCTCTTTCAACCTGCTGTTGGTTAGAGGACAGATCCTGTCAGAACTGCACAAAGTTAACCACATAGTATCGCTTCTACCTTCAGGCAGGAACTCTATATACATCTCAATCAAGTGTTAAGTTTAGGACCAATGGGTTTCTAAATTCAATATATTCTAACATTCATATAGTTTCCTTTCTCTTTTACCCACAAGCTTCACTCTGTGAGAAATCTGACGTCAAGCCGAAGGAAACCCCGATTGGTAAGCTAATATACCTCAGCATTAAATCATCACCACCTAATGTGTATATCTATATATATACACACACGCATGTATACAAATGTAAAGTGTCAAGTACCCAAAGCAGTCACTCAAAAAGGGACAAACAACAATAACAAAGACAAATCAAAAAGAAGATAGAAATGAAATGTCAGGGTTGTGAGGGCTGAGAGTCAACGACGTGGTCAAGCCGAACGGCACCATGGCCATGGTAGTGCTTCAGAAACACACCCCCTCCTCCCCTCGCGTTCCCTACCCCTGCAATGGAAGAGCCCCCCAAACGTGGATTCGACTCGACATTTAAAAAAGATGAACCATAGATTTTTAAAATATATTTTATCGAGTAAGTAACACTTAAATCAAACCCTTGTCTGATTCTTTCTGAAGCCTTTAGAAAAAAGGAAGCTGCATCAGAGGTGTGGGTAAGTTAATCTTGCATATATTGCCATATTCTGACAATACTGTTTCTATGGTAACTGTACATTTTAGAACTGCAAAAGAATAGAAAAAGATTGGTTGCTTTCCATCTGAATATGAGAGATTACACTCAGTTCACCCCTGCAGCAGTTAGTAGGTGTGGGACACCTCATCGTTTGGCTCTGAATTCAAAACCTATTTTAACTGCATAGTTTGCTCAGGGTTTTCTGTTGTTTTGTTATGCATATAAAGCATTTTTGCCAAATGTATAAAAACCTAGATCAGACAGAAATGACCCAGAAAGGAGACATCATGGGTGTGTGATTTTAAGCGTTCCTTGCTATTTAACAGAACACTGACTCATGTTTGTCTGTTGTGTCTACTGTTTCCTAAAGCAAAGAAATAAAAGAAACTGAAAATATTAGATTTGTGACACCCTGATTTGGTTTATAGAGAAATAGTTAGTTGTGTTTTTTGTTTTTTGCCTTAGCGTGTTTTTTTTCTCTCTTGTTTCGGCAGCGGCCCCTCCAGGGGCCGAGTATGACTATGGCGTCCAGCGTCCCTCCCTGTCTCCCTGCCTCAGTGCCCCGGCTCCTCTGGCCTCTCCTGGGGCTGGGGACTGTGTGCATGGACCCTGGAGGCCCCCTCTGCCGAGGCTGCCTCCATGCGCCGTCTCTCCCTGCCACTGCGAGGGCCGGGGCCCACCAGCCCCATGGAGGCCTCCAGGAGCCCGGGGTCCCGTACCCGAGGCTTGCGGCCCCGGCGGGAGGGGATACCATT
Organism: Oncorhynchus tshawytscha; assembly: GCF_018296145.1. Classification (NCBI taxonomy): domain Eukaryota; kingdom Metazoa; phylum Chordata; class Actinopteri; order Salmoniformes; family Salmonidae; genus Oncorhynchus; species Oncorhynchus tshawytscha. The sequence continues at coordinate 54,311,202 of NC_056433.1, forward strand.
GCAGCCGTCCTTCTTGAGGTGGCGGTGCAGGTGGTCTGAACGCACAAAAGTCTTAAAGCAGCTGGAGCACTGGTAGGGCCGCAGGCCTGTGTGCACGCGCATGTGGTTCTTCAGGTCGTAGTTGTGGGCGAACGCAGCACCACACTGCGTACACAGGTAAGGCTTCTCTCCCGTATGCTTACGCATGTGAACCTTGAGCTTGTCCTGCCTGCGGAGGAAGAACACAGAGGCTCAGTCCAAGACAACAGAGAATTGATTAGTACAGTAGGAACTCTGATAGCAACAAGGGTAGTTAAGTACTAAGTAAACTACTACTATTAACCAAACAATAAGAAACACAATCTTATACACATTTTCATAGCCATTTCTGTCTATTATATTTCAGAAAAACAACCATTTGAACCATGTCTGTGTTGACATTGATAAAAAGTATAAAATGTTCCAAAACGTAGCTATTTATCTTTGCAATATATTACACAGTACACCTGGTTATATTGAGGAACGTGTGATCTTAAAGTAAGGTGTTTGTCGTGTGCAGGGTGGCGGCCCACGGGTGATTTATTTATTTCTGAGTCCATTTTTTAAACTTTGTTTATTGTTGGACATAAGACTGTAAAAACAACAGCAAATCAGCTCCAAGTGATTTTCATTTTTTGGAAATCTTTCCAAAGTCTTCCAAAGAGAATCTATGCGATCGCATACAAATGTAAGCAAGGTTTGAAATTATTATGTTTTAGTCAAATATTATATCTGTTTGGGCTTCTTGCGGTCAATTTGCAGTCTACAAATGACTTGCCATTATGTTCCGGCCCCCTGACCCTTCGCTCAATAACAAATTTGCCCGCTGCTAAATCTAGTTGATGATCCCTGGCCTTGGGTGAACATGCCTATGGAGGCAGTTTGTCTCCCTGTGTCTATCTCCCTCACTATAACAGCTGATGGACCACTCCCAGGTATTTTTTAAAAACTTTTTACTGCACTAAGGATATTATCGCTTGGATAACCTTGTGGCACAGGGGTCTAAGGCACTCCATTTCAGTGCCACTACAGACCCTGGTTCGATCCTGGACTGTATCACAATTCCATAGGGAGGGTTTGGCCGGGGTAGGCCGTCATTGTAAAATAAGAATTTGTTCTTAACTGAATTTCCTAGTTAAATAAAGGTTAAATAAAAATGGTAATTATAGTTTCTTTTTCATTCTTTATGCAGAGTGCACTGCACAGAACACCGGAAGAATTATCATTGTGAAATATGACTGGATTAATGTAATGTTTGTCTGTGTCATATAATCCCCTAAAGGGTGGGTTGCCAAATGGCGAGATTGACACAGATTTTTGTATTTATTCATTCAGTCATTCATTCATTCCAGATTGTTTACTCTGCCATGGCAGCCAGGTCATCTGAGGTTAGACCATAAACTTCACATCTTTATCTACAACATTTCTCAAAGCACACGTAGAGACCCGGCCCAGAGCTCAACGTTCAGTGTGGCTGGGTTCACGGGAAATCTATTTCTGGGGCAGATACCTTCACACACTAATACCTGGAAAGTGGAAATCCAATAAACAAAAAATGCTGGTGAACGAAGCACGTATAGGCAGATACACTCACTGACCTTAAACTACACACCACCCACCCCACCTCTATACACACAGTGACACAAAGTAGCACAATGACAGAGGTGAATTATTTAAAGGGCAGGAGGAGTGATTTATTAGTGCGAGAGCAGCACACTCTTAACCCTGATCAAACAGGATTAAGATTACAATACCACCTTCCCTTCTCAGTGCACTGCCGACCGGCTGAATTTAGACGCCACATTTAGATCAGGCACGCCCACCCGCCCGCCTGCGCAAAGGGTCCTGGGTATATCCAGTGTGCATCTATTTCCAATGCAAGTCCCTTGATTAATTAATTAGGGGGATGGTTTCAAGGAAGAGATGGTGCTCTTAAATATGGGAAAACTACCCTCAACCCCTCCCCTCTATCTCTGAAGACCATCCAGTTTGATTCTACTTGCCATATATTTTTTAACTGTGCTGTTTCACAAAAGGATGGGAATAAAAACAAACAAAAAATAACTAATGAAAAAAAGATTATACAGTATGTATAAACTGGAAGTAGAAGCCTAAGTGTTGTCAATTAGTTAACTCAAATTAGGGGAGGGGTGAAAGGGTTAGGGGAAAATAATAGAGGAACATATATTTACCAAAAAAATGATATACAGTTGAAGTTTACATACAGTTAGGTTGGAGTCATTAAAACTCATTTTTCAAACACTCCACAAATGTCTTGTAAACAAACTATAGTTTTGGCAAGTCGGTTAGGACATCTACTTTGTGCATGACACAAGTAATTTCTCCAACAATTGTTAACAGACAGATTATTTCACATTTAATTCACTGTATCACAATTCCAGTGGGTCAGAAGTTTACATACACTGAGTTGACTGTGCCTCTAAACAGCTTGAAAAATTTCAGAAAATGTCATGGCTTTAGAAGCTTCTGATAGGCTAATTTACATAATTTGAGTCAATTGGAGGTGTACCTGTGGATGTATTTCGAGGCCTATCTTCAAACTCAGTGCCTCTTTGCTTGACATCATGGGAAAATCAAAAGAAATCACACCTCTGAAAAAAAAGGAAGACCTCCACAAGTCTGGTTCATCCTTGGGAGCAATTTCCAAGCGCCTGAAGGTACCACGTTCATCTGTACAAACAATAGTATGCAAGTATAAACACCATGGGACCACACAGCCGTCATACTGCTCAGGAAGGAGACGCATTCTGTCTCCTAGAGATGAACGTACTTTGGTGCGAAAAGTGCAAATCAATCCCAGAGAAGCAAAGGACCTTGTGAAGATACTGGAGGAAACAGGTACAAAAGTATCTATATCCACAGTAAAAAGAGTCGTATATCGACATAACCTGAAAGGCCGCTCAGCAAGGAAGAAGCCACTGCTCCAAAACCGCCATAAAAAAAAGTCCGACTATGGTTTGCAACTCTACATGAGGACAAAGTCTGTACTTTTTGGAGAAATGTCCTCTGGTCTGATTATTTTTTTTTTTAACTGTTGGACCATGATGACCATTGTTATGTTTGGAGGGAAAAAGGGGGATGCTCGCAAGCCGAAGAACACCATCCCAACCGTGAAGCACGGGGGTGGCAGCATATTGTGGGGGTGCTTTGCTGCAGAAGAGACTGGTGCACTTCACAAAAGATGGCATCATGAGGAAAGAAGATTATGTGGACATATTGAAGCAACATCTCAAGACATCAATCAGGAAGTTAAAGCTTGGTCGTAAATGGGTCTTCCAAATGGACAATGACACCAAGCATACTTCCAAAGTTGTGGCAAAATGGCTTAAGGAAAACAAAGTCAAGGTATTGGAGTGGCCATCACAAGGCCCTGACCTCAATCCCATAGAAAATGTGTGGGCAGAACTGAAAAAGCATGTGCAAGCAAGGAGGCCTACAAACCTGACTCAGTTACACCAGCTCTGTCAGGAGGAATGGGCCAAAATTCACCCAACTTATTGTGGGAAGCTTGTGGAAGGCTACCCAAAACATTTGACCCAAGTTAAACAATTGAAAGGCAAAGTTACCAAATACTAATTGAGTCTATGTAAACTTCTGACTCACTGGGAATGTGATGAAAGAAATAAAAGCTGAAATAAATAATTCTCTCTACTATTATTCTGACATTTCACATTCTTAAAATAAAGTGGTAATCCTAACTGACCTAAGACAGGCAATATTTACTAGGGTTGAATGTCAGGAATTGTGAAAAACTGAGTTTAAATGTATTTGGCTAAGGTGTATGTAAACTTTTGACTTCAACTGTACATACAGTACCAGTCAAAAGTTTGGACACACCTACTCATTCCAGGGTTTAATATATTTGTACTATTTTCTATATTGTACAATAATAGTGAAGACATCAAAACTATGAAATAACATATATGGAATCATGTAGTAACCAAAAAAGTGTTAAATCAAAATATATTTGAGGTTCTTCAAAGTAGCCACCCTTTGCCTTGATGACAGCTTTGAACACTCTTGGTATTCTCTCAACCAGCTTCACCTGGAATGCTTTTCCAACAGTCTTGAAGGAGTTCCCACATATGCTGAGCACTTGTTGGCTGCTTTTCCTTCACTCTGCGGTCCAACTCATCCCAAACCATCTCAATTGGGTTGAGGTCGGGTGATTGTTGAGGCAAAGTCATCTGATGCAGCACTCCATCACTCTCCTTCTTGGTCAAATAGCCCTTAGATAGCCTGGAGGTGTGTTTTGGGTCATTGTCCTGTTGAAAAACAAATGATAGTCCCACTAAGCACAAACCAGATGGGATGGTGTATTGCTGCTGAATGATGTGGTAGCCATGCTGGTTAAGTGTGCATTGAATTCTAAATTAATCACAGACAGTGTTAACAGCAAAGCACCCCCACACCATCACACCTCCTCCTCCATGCTTCATGGTGGGAACCACACATGCGGTTATTATCCATTCACCTACTCTATGTCTCACAAAGACATGGTGGTTGGAATCAAAAATATCAAATTTGGAAATCTGACCAAAGGATACATTTCCACAGGTCTAAAGTCTATTTCTCCTGTTTCTTGGCCCAAGCAAGTCTCTTCTTATTATTGGTGTCCTTTAGTAGTGATTTCTTTGCAGCAATTCGACCATGAAGGCTTGATTCATGCGGTCTCCTCTGAACAGTTGATGTTGAGATGTGTCTGTTACTTGAACTCTGTGAAGCATTTATTTGGGCTGCAATTTCTGAGGCTGGTAACTCTAATGAACTTATCCTCTGCAGCAGAGGTAACTCTGGGACTTCCTTTCCTGTGGCAGTCCTCATGAGAGGCAGTTTCATCACAGCACTTGAGGGTTTTTGCGACTGCACTAGAAGAAACTTTCCACGTTCTTGAAATGTTCCGTATTGACTGACTGTGTCTTAAAGTAATTATGGACTGTCATCGGTCTGATTATTTGAGCTGTTCTTGCCATAATATTGACTTTGTCTTTTACCAAATAGGGCTATCTTCTGTATACCACCCCTGCCTTGTTACAACACAACTGATTGGCTAAAACGCATTAACAAGGAAAGAAATTCCACAAATTAACAAGGCACACCCTTTAATTGAAATGTATTCCAGGTGACTGCCTCATGAATCTGGTTGAGAGAATGCCAAGCGTGTGCAAAGCTGTCATCAAGGCAAAAGGTGGTTACTTTTAAGAATCTCATAGAAAATATATTTTGATTTGTTTAACACTTGTTTTGGTTACTACATGATTCCATGTGTGTTATTTCATATGTCACTATTATTCTACAATGCAGAAAACAGTACAAATAAATGAGTAGGTGTGTCAGTTTTTGACTGGTACTGTATATATTTACAAAATAATATATGGGGGACTGGAAATGATGCAGACAGTTACATTGATGGAAGCTACAATCCATTTGCAATTTTAAAGCTGATCTACCCCCTAAAAAAATAATAATAATGATCTACCCCCTAAAAATAAAACAATTATCATACAGGGAAACCAGTAATTGTAGTACACACTGGCCTGTAGCTAGCTGGGCTGTCTGAGCAGGGGCAGATTTCATTAACTGGCTAGGGACTGGGAGAGAGAGAAGGCCAGTCGCTTCTGCCGTGGGCAATAATCAACAAACTCAGGGATCAGTAAGTTCAAAACAAATTACGGCATTGGCACAGATAGGGCACCACTCTGCTTTTAACCTCACTGCCTGTATCAGAACAAACATTTTATAGCAGCCTCCTCCTCGATAGCCTGTTATACCCCCCCGTTAACATTCCAGGACTTTGCCATGAGCCCAGTCTCTATAAAACACATCTTTATGACACTCTGTCCCTATTCACTAGAAGAAATATGTTCATCTCTGACTAAAGTTTTCCAGAAAGGTCTTGGCAAAATGATCCATATTATCACTTGGGGCGGGGGAGGGACATCTAGGAGATCATTTGTTTCCTATGCTATCAACAATGTTTCTCACTTTGTTTTCAGGAGAGTGAAGTAATTAATTGACATCTAGCAAACATTTGGCTAAAGTAGCTATTGCTAAGCAGGAGTGTCCTTGGCTGTGGGACAACAGTGGTCTTGTTTTTCCTCCAGCCCTCTTCCTGACCATGAGTAGGTATGACATGGGTCGTCAGTGCATTAATTGGGGCGTACCTGGTGAAGCGCACTTTGCAGATGGCGCACTCGTAGGGCTTCTCTCCCGTGTGCGTGCGGATGTGGCGGGGTAGCTTGCCTGCACCCTGGATGACTTTGGAGCAGATTGGGCACTTCTGGAAGGCCTTGGAGCGCATCTTCCTCTCCCCTCCACCCCCTCCTCTCTCTTCTCCTCCTCCTCCTCTTCCTCCCCTCTCTCCTCCCCCTCTATCTTGACTGGAGCCTCCCCGTGTCGCCCAGAGGGGCAGCAGTCCCTGTGAGACGGCAGCATCCTCATGCTGTGTGCTGTTAAAGTAATTCAAGTAAAACTCCACGTCCGGGTCCTCCCCCTCCCCCAGCTCCTCCCCAGCCGCGGCCCGCTCCTTCTGCCTCTCGATGGAGTCCATCATCTGCTGCAGGAGTGCACTGGCCGAGCCTCTCTCCCCATCCCGCATGCCATCTTCCTCCTCTTCCTCCTCCGGCTCCAGTTTGGGCTTCGTGGGGAGGAAGAAATGGCCGTTCTGGGCAGGGGCGTAGAAAGAGGCCCCTGGCCCCCCTCCATTCCCCCTGGCCCAGGTCAGCATGTCCCTGAGGTTCTCAGAGTGCTCCACCTTTACTTCGTCCTCCTCGTCCTCCTCCTCATCATCTGGGTCCTGTGTGGGGGCCTGGGCAAGGTCCAGGGGAGAGCAGAACTCGCTGGGGCCCCCGGGGACCCCGTTGCTGTGGGACCCATTGCCATGGTTAAAGTGCAGGTGTGTGGGCATGTCCCTGAGCTCTGGCGTGCTGCAGCTGCTGCTCCAGTGGGCCCCTCTCTGGAAGTATTCTAGATACTCCCGGGCCCGCAGTCGATTCCCCTGCTGCCCCCATCCTCCTCCACCCTTCCCACCATCCCCCTCATCATCATCATCATCCTCCTCTCCTCGCTCACTGCCCGCCTATGAAAAAACAAAACAGGATTTCATAACTCACACACTCATACTCAGACACACACAAAACAGAAAGACACATTACCATGAATATGACCACACCACTTCTATTCTACATTTTGAAGCGTAGTATGTAACTGCAATATGCTTTGTCTATATAATGCAGCTTGTGAAAGAGCACACTGTCCTGAGACTCAGAGACTGGTGTTGGCCCAGCGCGGGTAAGTGTTAAAAGTTTAGTGTTATTGTGACCCCAGGGTGTGGATGTGTGTTTGGCAGTGTGAGAGAGAGAGAGAGAGAGATTAATGAAGAGCATGATGTAAGCGTGCTGACTATGTGATGGCCAAAGACTGATGATGGAGTGTTTGTTTGGTAGAGTGACGCGATGACAGAGGTTGTGTGGTAAGTGGTCTGTGGCGGCGCAGTTGGATGGAAATCAAGCATGGCATTGACAACACAATAGTTATAACTCAAAACAAGAGAGGTTTGACTGATTTCCACATAGGTCGTACTGAATACATGTATTTTAACTGTACGGTAAGTCTCTTTAGATTAAATCGTTTGTTAAGTGACTATATTTCGGTGCAGATCTACCCGCAGGACATACTAGTAAAGGCCATGTGATGGGATGTAATGATAGGACAAGAGACTGTTGACGGAATGTTAAGATAGTGTTGTCATGATGACCAGCCTACCGGCGGGGAGAGCACTTTGGTGTCCAGTAGGTGAGTGCAGACTTCCTGGACGGGCGGGATCTCCAGCAGGCGGGCGGCAGCCAGGATGTCTCCCACGGAGCTGTGACTGATCGTTAGCGTGGCTGTATAGGCAAAGTCCAGCAGGGCGCCTAGGGCCTCGGCCGCCACAAAGTCTATGGTGTAGACGTTCTGCTGGCTGGCGGTCGGGCCCGAGGTGAACAACTTGTGGAAGTAGGAGCTGCAGGAGGCCAGGACCGAACGGTGGGCAGTGAATTCCCTCTCCTGGGTGATCAGGAGCACGTCGCACAGAAGGCCGCTGAGGCGCTGCTTGTTCAGACTGCCCAGGATGTCTGCGCTGTGCTCGGGGAAGGGGATGCCCACTGGGCCTTCCTCCGCCGCTTCCCTCCCCCCACCCCTGAGCCGCCGCCCACCCCTCCCACCGGCTCCCGACGACATCTTCCACCAGCCTGCCGCCGAGCCGCCAATCACAGCCGCCGCCCGCGTGTCCGTCCTGCCGTCTGTCCGTCTGCCTGTCTGAGGGAGGAAGATATGGAGAGGATCAGTTCTCAGTCTTTAAGACACACATATGCCCAGTTCAATTCCTAGGCAATACTCCTTGGGAGTATTACAGTAGCAATGCACGGTAGGCTAGACGCCTCAGGGTAAGGGCTGGGGGTTATTTTGAAATTACAGTAATTTCAATGTGCTCCGACAGGCTTCAGCCATCACACCGGAGACAACACATAAAAATAACATTGGCAAGAGTTGCAATTTCACAGTAACGGCATTAGTCTGACTCCAATTTTATACTTTAAAAAGTTAAACAAACCGTAAAACTCTATGAGCAAGGACTACTTTGAACAATGTACACAGAACATTTCACAAAAACATATTTATTGGCAGAATTGAATTATGGTAAAATCCCCCTTTTTATGAGACTACGTTTTCCAAAAACTCTTTAAATATCTGCTGCGAATTAAGATTAAAAAATGCCTGCAGAAAGAATGGGGTGTCAACTATGACATATTGAGTAAAAAAGTATATTTTGGTTATTAAACTACAGTAAGTGCAGTGGATTTACAAGCGTTAATGGAATTACAGTAAAAGAATTAGATCATGGTCCCTGATTTGTACTATACAGAAATGCATCATTCTGGATATGAATATAATTCTCTTCATTGTGATGTATCCAGAATAGGTACACAAAAGGTAGGGAATATGCAATATTCATCTTTTGCCTATTTGGTTGTTATTCTAACGAGCTCCTCCCCGAAATAAGACCACATTTGGTTGGTCCTGACCACACTAAATCTGAACCAGTCATAGATATCTATGTTTCACAGTAAAGTACAGTAAATATGTTCAGTACACTACATAATACTGTACTCATGTGTTCTACTCAACTGTATAGTACTGTACAGTGTTGGTTAGTGCCATTCAGGATTAGGTAGGATGATTTTTATTAAAGCATATTGGATGACTGTCATTCATATTCCATTCACCAGTTCAATGTAACATTGACAGGTTTAGGCTACTACATGATACTCTAATTTGCCCAATACCCATGAGGTTGCTACAACCTAGGCTATGAATTAAAGTTTACAACGTAAGTGCACAGGTCAAGAGACAAATTAGAGTAATCAAGGTGAAAGACAGTGACCCATTCCATACCACCTTGCACACTCTCACCTGCATCTAGCTGATCTAGGGTGTAATCATTAGCCCAAACCGTTACAAAACGTTCTGTTTCTATTGGATAAATTCTTGTAGGTTCCTCCCCGTTTCGTTTGCTTCCATTTAAGAAATATTTTGCAACAGAATCGGTGGAATGAATACACCCATGATCACCCTCACACACAGTTGACTTTCCTCTGACCATTTCACTTTGCTTGTGTACTCTACTTTTCTGTACTGTTCTCTGTATTGGTTGGTTCAGATTTGGTCCGGCCAGAGCGGACCGACCAAATTTCAACTACTTTTCAACATCCATGGACGTCCGGGATCAGTCGGTGCTCAGTGGTTGAGGATGCTTGTTACGGTAAATGGAAAGAGGGTAGGTGGTAGCTGTAATGGTACCTGTCAGTAAGAGCTGGGAGAGGTGACATTAACTGGAGAGAGAAGAGGCAGAGGGAGGTTGTCCAGTCTGTTTTCACAGTCCTGCTTTGACCATCAGATGACAGAAAGAAAACAATTATGAGCTGAACATAACAGTATGCCAGTGGAAGGGAGGACAGTATAAGGTGACACTATGAGCTGAACATAACAGTATGCCAGTGGAAGGGAGGACAGTATAAGGTGACACTATGAGCTGAACATAACAGTATGCCAGTGGAAGGGAGGACAGTATAAGGTGACACTATGAGCTGAATATAACAGTATGCCAGTGGAAGGGAGGACAGTATAAGGTGACACTATGAGCTGAACATAACAGTATGCCAGTGGAAGGGAGGACAGTATAAGGTGACACTATGAGCTGAACATAACAGTATGCCAGTGGAAGGGAGGACAGTATAAGGTGACACTATGAGCTGAACATAACAGTATGCCAGTGGAAGGGAGGACAGTATAAGGTGACACTATGAGCTGAACATAACAGTATGCCAGTGGAAGGGAGGACAGTATAAGGTGACACTATGAGCTGAACATAACAGTATGCCAGTGGAAGGGAGGACAGTATAAGGTGACACTATGAGCTGAACATAACAGTATGCCAGTGGAAGGGAGGACAGTATAAGGTGACACTATGAGCTGAACATAACAGTATGCCAGTGGAAGGGAGGACAGTAGCAGGTGACACTATGAGCTGAACATAACAGTATGCCAGTGGAAGGGAGGACAGTATAAGGTGACACTATGAGCTGAACATAACAGTATGCCAGTGGAAGGGAGGACAGTATAAGGTGACACTATGAGCTGAACATAACAGTATGCCAGTGGAAGGGAGGACAGTAGCAGGTGACACTATGAGCTGAATATAACAGTATGCCAGTGGAAGGGAGGACAGTATAAGGTGACACTATGAGCTGAATATAACAGTATGCCAGTGGAAGGGAGGACAGTATAAGGTGACACTATGAGCTGAATATAACAGTATGCCAGTGGAAGGGAGGACAGTATAAGGTGACACTATGAGCTGAACATAACAGTATGCCAGTGGAAGGGAGGACAGTATAAGGTGACACTATGAGCTGAATATAACAGTATGCCAGTGGAAGGGAGGACAGTATAAGGTGACACTATGAGCTGAACATAACAGTATGCCAGTGGAAGGGAGGACAGTAGCAGGTGACACTATGAGCTGAATATAACAGTATGCCAGTGGAAGGGAGGACAGTATAAGGTGACACTATGAGCTGAATATAACAGTATGCCAGTGGAAGGGAGGACAGTATAAGGTGACACTATGAGCTGAACATAACAGTATGCCAGTGGAAGGGAGGACAGTAGCAGGTGACACTATGAGCTGAACATAACAGTATGCCAGTGGAAGGGAGGACAGTAGCAGGTGACACTATGAGCTGAATATAACAGTATGCCAGTGGAAGGGAGGACAGTATAAGGTGACACTATGAGCTGAATATAACAGTATGCCAGTGGAAGGGAGGACAGTATAAGGTGACACTATGAGCTGAATATAACAGTATGCCAGTGGAAGGGAGGACAGTATAAGGTGACACTATGAGCTGAACATAACAGTATGCCAGTGGAAGGGAGGACAGTATAAGGTGACACTATGAGCTGAATATAACAGTATGCCAGTGGAAGGGAGGACAGTAGCAGGTGACACTATGAGCTGAATATAACAGTATGCCAGTGGAAGGGAGGACAGTATAAGGTGACACTATGAGCTGAATATAACAGTATGCCAGTGGAAGGGAGGACAGTATAAGGTGACACTATGAGCTGAATATAACAGTATGCCAGTGGAAGGGAGGACAGTAGCAGGTGACACTATGAGCTGAATATAACAGTATGCCAGTGGAAGGGAGGACAGTAGCAGGTGACACTATGAGCTGAATATAACAGTATGCCAGTGGAAGGGAGGACAGTATAAGGTGACACTATGAGCTGAACATAACAGTATGCCAGTGGAAGGGAGGACAGTAGCAGGTGACACTATGAGCTGAACATAACAGTATGCCAGTGGAAGGGAGGACAGTATAAGGTGACACTATGAGCTGAATATAACAGTATGCCAGTGGAAGGGAGGACAGTATAAGGTGACACTATGAGCTGAACATAACAGTATGCCAGTGGAAGGGAGGACAGTAGCAGGTGACACTATGAGCTGAACATAACAGTATGCCAGTGGAAGGGAGGACAGTAGCAGGTGAACCAACTGTGGTTTTTGGCAACTATGATTTCCCATTGTAGCCAATTCAACTATAGTAATTCCGTTACTGATTTATTATTAGTGAAAAACAGTTGGTAGGTCTACCTTTCCTTGTTACTTCTGTGAACTTTCATTGTCCTCCCTCATGAGGGAGAGATATTACAAAATATCTTAAAGATATGTAGGTTTGCGGAAACGGAATTACAAGACAAGGCAATGTTTTTTAAGGTAAATGATTTCTCCAAAACGAAATATACAGTAAGTGTTGATATTCGTTGGCAGGGGTCTTTTCGTCAACATTGTGTTTTAATGTACATTTGAAGTCGGAAGATTACATACACTTTAGTTTTTCAAACACTCCACAAATTTCTTGTTAACAAACTATAGTTTTGGCAAGTTGGTTAGGACATCTACTTTGTGCATGACACAAGTCATTTCTCCAACAATTGTTTACAGACAGATTATTTCACTTATATTTCACTGTATCGCAATTCTAGTGGGTCAGACGTTTCCTGTGCCTTTAAACAGCTTGGAAAATTCCAGAAAATGATGTCATGGCTTCTGATAGGCTAATTGACATAATTTGAGTCAATTGGAGGTGTACCTATGGATGTATTTCAAGGCCTACCTCAAAATGCAGTGCCTCTTTGCTTGACATCTTGGGAAAATCAAAATAAGAAAAAAAATTGTAGACCTCCAAAAGTCTAGTTCATCCTTGGGAGCAATTTCCAAACGCCTGAAGTAACCACCTTCATCTGTACAAACAATAGTGCGCAAGTATACACACCATGGGACCACACAGCCATCATACCACTCAGGAAGGTGACACCATCTGTCTTCTAGAGATGAACGCACTGATGCGAAAAGCGCAAATCAATCCCAGAACAACAGCAAAGGACCATGTCTTCACAAGGGAACAGGTACAAAAGTATCTATATCCACAGAAAAACGAGTCCTATGTCGACATAACCTGAAAGGCCGCTCAGCAGGGAAGACGCCAATGCTCCAAAACCACCATTAAAAAAGCCAGACTACGGTTTGCAACTGCACATGGGGACAAAGACTGTACTTTTTGGAGAAATGTCCTCTGGTCTGATGAAACAAAATATAACCGTTTGGCCATATTGACCATTGTTATGTCTGGAGGAAAAAGGGGGAGGCTTGCAAGCCGAAGAACACCATCCCAACCGTGAAGCACGGGGGTGGCAGCCTCATGTTGTGGGGGTGCTTTGCTGTAGGAGGGACTGGTGCACTTCACTAAATAGATGTCATCATGAGGAAAGAAAATGTGGATATATTGAAGCAACATCAAGACATCAGTCAGGAAGTTAAAGCTTGGTTGCAAATGGGTCTTCCAAATGAACATGAACCCCAAGCATACTTCCAAAGTTGTGGCAAAATGGCTTAAGGAAAACAAAGTCAAGGTATTGGAGTGGCCATCACAAAGCCCTGACCTCAATCCCATAGAAAATGTGTGGGCAGAACTGAAAAAGCGTGTGCGAGCAAGGAGGCCTACAAATCGGACTCCGTTACATCAGCTCTGTCAGGAGGAATGGGCCAAAATTCACCTAACTTATTGTGGGAAGCTTGTGGAAGGCTACCTGAAACATTTGACCCAAGTTAAACAATTTAAAGGCAATGCTATCAAATACTAATTAAGTGTACTTCTGACCAACTGGGAATGTGATGAAATAAATAAAAGCTGAAATAAATAATTCTCTCTACTATTATTCTGACATTTCACATTCTTAAAATAAAGTGGTGATCCTAACTGACCTAAGACCATTTTTACTTGGATTAAATGTCAGGAATTGTGAAAAACTGATTTTAAATGTATTTGGCTAAGGTGTTTGTAAACTTCCAACTTCAACTATGCCTCCATTTCTCAAAAATATAGACTCAGCTTTCATTTGACACCCAATTAGATATGCTCTAATGAACTTCCTGTCAGTGCTCATTGGTCCTTGGTCCTTATAGATGGAAATACTCATGTGTTGAAACATTGCTCACTAATATCACAATAACGTGGCTTGTCATTGCAAGTAATGGACCGGTTTTGACTCTGCTCACTCTGATACTAAAGATCAAACAACTATTAAATCCCGTCAGAGTTACTATGGGCTGGTTACTGTGAAGAACCCAAAGTTCTCCACAGTATGACACACTGTTTTTTTATGAACTCAGTCCAGCTTTCAACTTACTCTTGAAAGTTGTAATAGTAGAATGCCATTTCGAAATTGGGATGTGCATAATCAGTTTACCTCTTGTCATGTCTGTCACTTTATACCTTAAACACCAGGCCCCAAATGATGATGATGAAACATCATCAACGTACAACAGTTACCATGATTTCACTGACGATCAGCTATTGGCAGACATTGTATTTACAGACCAATCTAATAGAAACTACATCCTTCAGTGTTGGATTAGCTGGAACGCTGGATATATTGGCCCACTGCTGAACCTATTACCATGAGAGAGAGAGTGAAGGGCAGTTTAAGGGAGAGCAGGGAGGATCAGAGTGCATGCTGGGAGGAGGAGCAAGAGGCGGGGCTGTGCAGCAGCGTGTGCATCGCTCTGTCAGTTAGGGTAGGGGGAGGCTGCCGGTTACAGACCCCGTGGAAAAACCCCACTGGAGGATGACACGCACAAGCTGCAAGGGATCGCTATTAAAAAGGGAGGTTGTCAATCCAGTCTGAGCCGGTTACCCCACCCTGTACTGTGTGCCAAGTTTCAGGAAAGGCTGTCCCCTCGCTCACGTGTGCAGGGGGGATTAAAATTATAGACTGCAGCTTGCCTGCGCGGGGGAGGGGAGGGGGCTCAAGCCCTCCCTGATTTGTCTATTTACACACACACACAAAAGCCAGTCCCTCCATTCTCCATCTGCCAGGGAGACCCAGCAGGGGGTGAGGCCAGGGGGTTTATTCTCTAGAAGAGCAATGCATTCAAATGACATTCCTTCAGATCAAGCCTCTTGGTATGTACACTAGACCTGCTCAACCTGGCTGCCTCTCCTCTCCCCTGCTCGGCTCTTTCCCACACCTCCTCACAAAGCTCCACCTCTCTCCACACCTAGAACTCTGGCACTGTGTCAGCACTAACCACAGGTCATACTTAGGTAACGCTCTCTGAGAAGTCAACTCTGGGTACTATGAACATAACTGCCCTTACTCTGCTATTAACTCCACTCCAACACTGTTGACAAAGATTCAAATCCTTAAAACAGACCTGTCAGTCAACTCATGTGTGACATACACGCATTGGCCAGTTTATTAGGTACACCACCCTGTTTAAGAAAATGGTTTTCTCCTACAGTGAGTCAAGTGGCAATGGCTTGCTATATAAAGCAGGCAGAAATGTATGGAGGAATTCAGTTACTGTTCAATTGAACGTTAGATTGGGCAAAACGTGCGACCTAAGCGACTGAGCGTGGTATGATCATCAGTGCCAGGCGCGTCGGATCCAGTGTCTCAGAAATGTCCAGCCTCCTGGGACTTTCACACACGACACATCTAAGGTTTACAGAGAATGATGTGAACATCAGTCAGCAGCAGCCTGTGGGCGAAAACAGCTCCTTTATGAGAGGTCAAAGGAGAACGGCAAGAATAGCGGAAGCTAAAGGGTGGGCCACAAACAGGCAAATAACAGAGCAGTACAACAGTGGTGTGCAGAACAGCATGTTGGAACGCCCTTGTTATGGATGGGCTGTTGCAGCAGACGATCACACTGGGTTCCACTCCTTTAAGCTAAAAACAAGAAGAAGTGGCTCCAGTGGGCACACGATCACCAATACTGGACAATTGAGGAGTGGAAAAACATTGCCTGGTCCGACGAATCCCGGTTCCTGTTGCGTCATGCTGATAGTAGTCAGGATTTGGCGTAACAGCGTAAGTCCATGGCCCCATCCTGCCTGGTGTCAATGGTACAGGCTGGTGCCGGTGGTATAATGGTGTGGGGAATGTTTTCCTGACACATGTTCGGTTCCTTAATACCAATTGAGCAAAGGTTCAGCTCCCCAAAGAATTCAGGTTGTTCTGGAGGCAAAGGGGGTCCGACCCGGCACTAGATGGGTGTACCTAATAAACTGTGTATAAACACTTTTCTAAGTATGGAAAACCGGTCCATCTGTCTCGTGGTAATCTTAAAACAACATGCAAATAATACTGTCCCACTTGGTCCCATTCAGAGTAGTGTGTGTCTTTTATTCATGACACAATGGCCTTTCATTTTGGCTCAAACCCAGTTAGCCTACTCTTTCTCCTTTAACCCTCTACCATTTTGATATGCAACTGACCACACCGCCACTACAACCTCTCCCATTGTCTTCCTGATAAAATTGCCCTGTCTGACATGGGCAAATGTTATTATCCTCCAACTCTCATCTGAATATGCTGTGGGAGGGGAGTGAGGGCAGAGAGAGAGGGATAGGGAGAGTCAGAGAGAGAGGGATAGGGAGAGTCAGAGAGAGAGGGATAGGGAGAGTCAGAGAGAGAGGGCAACCACAGGGATAACGGTCACGTCCTTCACAGTGTGGAAATAGATCCTGGGTGAGCCTACAGAGACTCAAGCCGAGTCAACCTGCCCTCACTGATGCTGCTGTTTACTGCACCAGGCTGCTGGGCTGGTCCCTGGTGCAAACCTGCTTACACATTATCCCCAGGAAATACATGCCTGACCCTGGGTCACACACAGCTCTGTGGAGGGGAAAAGAGGCTGAAAGGAGTTAAAACAGCCCAGCATACAGTCCACTGAGGCATCCAGCTGCTCTGTCATGTCCTTTACACAGGAGCTATAGGGAGAGTAAAGGCCCAGGCCAGGAATAACCTACAAAGATGACCCAAGAAAGAAAGAGGAAAAACTGTACAAACAAACCTGATCCTGACACCTTCTCATGGCTTGAAACATTCCTTATCACTTATTCATGGCTGTGGGTGAGAGGCTGCAGCACCACACCGTCTCAGTTCCCAGGGCTGCCACCGACCAAGAGCTGCCTGCCTAGTTCACTGGGTCCCACTCCGCACGCAGAGCGCTGCTTTGCAAGTCAAACCACTACTTACTGCTGCAGATCCCACTCCTCCCCCACCATCACTCAACAATAACCCCTGCGCTTGCGCCAAGCAAACGTTGAGAGCCGCTATCAAGATTAGATTTCAGGGATGATCCAACGCAAGACTAGGACAGGGATCATCAACTAGATTCAGCTGCGGGACCATTTCTTCTTGAACGGTTGGTCGGGGGACGGAACATAATTACAAATCATTTGCAGGCTGCAAACTGACCGCAAGAAGCCCAAATCGATATATTTGACTAAAACAATCATTTCCAACCTTGCTTACATATGTATATGATCACATCTCTCTATTATGCGTGGGAATACTTCGGAACACATTTCCAAAATGTAAAATCCCTTTGAGCCAATTTCTAGGTGTTTTTACAGTCTTATGTCCAACAATGAAAATTCTCAAAAACAATAATTCTATATTTTTGCTTTTGCCCCAAAAACTTGGGGGGCCAAATAAATCCACCGGGCCGTCAGCTGGGGAACCCTGGACCTGATCGTCAACTTCGTTTCAGTTCAATTGGGCTTTTCTTAAAACCTGTGAGAGATAGATGGGCTTCTCCCCTAGTTACAGTAGTTCCCTTCTTATTTAATGACCATTACAGCGATATGTTGTGGTTAAACCGGTAGTTATAAACGTGGTTATAAACTGGGTGGTGCGTTTTACTGGAAATATCATCTCAGGTCAACTGAAACCCGTGTCAAAGGATCTACAGTCTGTCCTACACATAACATTCATCCTGGAGTACAATGACTATCAACCTTACCCAGATCAACCTCAGGTGTTCCTTACATGACAAAAATGTATGTCACTTCAACTAAGTTCTTTACTATGATGCTTTTTATGAGTAGTCAACACCACAAAACTACGTTGCTCTGCTGTGTGTGGGGGACAAGTAGCATATCTGTGAATAACCAAACCAGAGTGAAACAACGAGAGCAGAAGCCAGGGTCTAACTCCTAGAAGCATAGATTGAGTAATATAAATGGACAACAGAGTTCACGTAGGCTGTCTCTCCCTGGCTGACTGTCACGGGATAAGCAGAGCCCCCTGATGATTAGTGACAGGAGTGCATGCAGCACAGGGAAAGGGAATCACTGGATCGGGTCACAAGGGTTCAAGGTCAAGTCACAGAGGATATTACAGGATAATCGGAAAAGCTATGTGGAGAGGTGGGGGGGCTGGACAGTTCCAAGAAGAACTAGATTCTGACTGAGGTTGAGCCTGCCTGGTCTAGTGCTAGTGTGGCTGTGTGAGTCATTACTGCCAGGCTTGGTAGGATAGGAAGCTTGATTGGTCGTATTGGGAGCAAGCAGGAAGAGGGCGAGCAACTGATAAAACTGGAGTTGTGGGGCTGGGCTACTCGACTTGAAACACGTCCGACATCTGCCAAAAATCAGACAATGCCCCTGACTGAAAGGTACTGGGTGAGGCAGCCTTAAAAACTCACAACCTTGACATCAGCCCACAGAATACTGTAAATTGAATGTGTTTCAAAAGTGTCTGAGACTTGAGAAACCTTAGCCACTGTAAGAAACTAACCCCTCACTGCAGGAAGGGTTTGACATCATTATCTTAAATCTTTATATCATGTTTGTCAATAAAAGTTTAGTGCAAGGGGAAGTGGGAGATTTTTATGATTTAATTTCAAAGGTCTAAGTTCCTTTAAGGGTACCATTACCCCAGAGATCGCGAGATAGCTGGTGGAGAGCCACTGTCGGGAATCACTGGCTACTGTATGGGTTTACTGTACCATCCCCCTCCTCCTTACAAAGTAAAGTAAACCAAAGTGAAGGCTCTACTTGGCTTTCCTTGCCTCCCTCCTCTAGCCTGACTCCCTGCCTCCCTCCTCCAGCCTGACTCCCTGCCTCCCTCCTCCAGCCTGACTCCCTGCCTCCAGCCTGACTCCCTGCCTCCAGCCTGACTCCCTGCCTCCAGCCTGACTCCCTGCCTCCAGCCTGACTCCCTGCCTCCAGCCTGACTCCCTGCCTCCAGCCTGACTCCCTGCCTCCCTCCTCCAGCCTGACTCCCTGCCTCCCTCCTCCAGCCTGACTCCCTGCCTCCCTCCTCCAGCCTGACTCCCTGCCTCCCTCCTCCAGCCTGACTCCCTGCCTCCCTCCTCCAGCCTGACTCCCTGCCTCCCTCCTCCAGCCTGACTCCCTGCCTCCCTCCTCCAGCCTGACTCCCTGCCTCCCTCCTCCAGCCTGACTCCCTGCCTCCCTCCTCCAGCCTGACTTAGCAGGTCCAGAAACAGCCGTGCACATCTGGCAGCAGTGTTACAGAGACACAACTTCTGCTGCTGGAGCTAGACTTTCCTAACGCTGCCATGCTGTCAGTCAGGAAGTAGCGGATCCAAACTCCCACGTGGCACCAGAAACAGAACCCCTAGTAGGCTGTAAGCTACACCCATAGTGCCAAGTCCAGCAACAGCTCCTCCCCTGAGCCCTGTGCCAATCTGTGAGTGCTACCGTGCATTGTGGGCAGAGGACTTCCTGTGTGTCTGTGACAGGCGTGTAACAGAACTTGCTCTGTTATCAGATGACCATCCCTCCTTCTCCCTCTCGCTGGCTCTCTCAGACATCAGCCCACCACATTGCCCACTTCCCCCTTCAGCTTGCTAAGGAAGCTGAAACACTCACCCACCGGCCCACGCCGAGAGATAGGATGGGAACTCACCAACCATGAGATTGTCATATGGTACCCTCCCATGATCACAGGAGAGTTTGGCTAACTCTTTGATCCCTACGTAGTGCCTTAGGTCAACGTGGGATTACTCACTCAAACATCTGTTGGTTGTCTAGTGTCTAATGTATGAAAACAACAACAGCATCCAGCAGAGCCAGAAAAAGGTGTGACATCTTGGAGACAACCCACCACCATGAAAGTAAACCATGTAAGTGAAGTCAGACTCACAACACAACGGCCTAGTCTAACCCAGGGCTGCATCTCAGCCTCTAATTTGATCAGGTTGTGTGAACTGCTTGCTTCATGAACCAGCAGGCCCAGAACAGCCCCTATGACTCCCCCAAGACAACAACACAACACACAGAGCCCTGTCTGTCTGTTTGTCAGCTTGGGCCAGGAGCAGTGGGACATTTAACTGCTGACAAGGGGAGTTCACCCTTAATAAGGGGGTAGCTTATAGTTTAGCGCACCACCCAAAAGCAACACAACCCCAAAACTAGTCCTTCCAAGGCATGGCAGTGTAATAGCACGCAACCTGTCTCCTCCTGTCGCTGTGGACCTGCTAGTTTGGGGCATTATGGTGCATAACATACAGGAATATCAAACTGTATTCAACATGCTCACCGCCAAATTGATGGGTGGTGTCTAGGGCCTACCCACAGCCACTGAAGTCCCCTACAATTCCCCTGGAGTCTATTGTGGGTAGCATGGAGTGTCCCAACTTAACCTCTTAGTGGAATTTACTCAGGCTGAAAGTACAGCCTTCTGCAATTGGCACTCAGGAGTGGCACGAGTAACATTATGACATCAACACTGTGACATTTGACAGAATGAATAATGTTTCAAACTCTACATCTGAAATCTAACCAAACACTTCCCTGAGTCTGGGCGTCTGACAGTAAAATACTCCCCTCCCTCTCTCGCTGTACCCGCACGCTTCAAAACAAGTCCAACAAGTATGTGTTGCCAGGAATAGGCATCTGTGAATTAGAAAATAAGTTACACTCCTTTAACGTCTTTTGACAAACCACCAACGTACGGACAGCTACCGTAGACTAAATGATGTTGTGACGCAAATCACACAGTGCCATAGGGGCTACTTGAGGCAAGAGGGATGTAGAGAACAACAAAAAGGGTGTGGGCAGCCATGGAGAAGAACTGAAAGTTAATAAACGAATAAAGGAGTTCGAGGGCAGAGGGTAAAGTTTCCAGTTGCTCAAGATTCCATGTGCTATGATTGTGTTATGGCAGCTCATTTACTACACCTCACTAACTAGATGAAATTGTCCACAAGAGGTGTCACATCTTCTATCCAGTAACAGTCGAGCATTGGGGGTAAGGATATATAAAGGATCTGCAGTTGGCTCATTTATTCCTAGTCTCATACATTAACAACAATAACATTACACACAATAACACCAATTCAGATGATCAGATTAACTGTATTAATTTAAAATCAAACCAGTAAGTAAAGGGTTAAAAGGGCACCGTGTGTATAGCCAAAACTTTAAGACAACAGTCTCTCTAAACATGATGTGCTCAACCTGCTCTGAGCAGTGCCCTATTTGCCATCTATTTTTTATATGCAAGTGTGTCAGGAACTCTGAACTCTACCAAGCCCCATCTCCCTCGCTCTCTTACAAACGCAGGTCCTGGTATTTATTTCCAAGCTCTCCCCTCAGTGTCAGGAGAGAGTGCAGTTTGAGCTCTTACCAGCTGGGCAGAAGCAGAAGCGTGTGTCCCTTCCCCAAGCCCTATCCGGCTCTCCTGCCTGCTCTCCTGTCTCCGTGTCTGGGTAGGGCCCTGCCTGGTGCCTCAGTACTGGAGCTTTTGCAGACAGGAAACTTCCGAGTGGCCCTAGTCATACAGGCAAGCCCTTGCCTGATCCCAAACAAGCAGACACCTACCACCCCCCTCTATTTTCAGCCCACTGCTCCGCTCTGGCATCTCTTCCCCTTCTGTGATTGGCTTGACAGCTGCTCACTCACCACACCTCCTTGCTGGGATAGGCTGGTAGGTGTTCCCTTTCCTGTATGGCCAAGGGCAAGGCACTCTGGGATGTGGAGTCCTTAAATGCTATTTGACCTGCTTCACAGCCCCTGCTGCGAACTACGAGTCCCAGCTTTCCGTCCCTCACCACCCCCACTTCTCCAAGCCTGTTCCAACGTAAGCACTCAGGGCAGAATTATACACTTCAGTATGTTGCTAGCAGAATGCCAGGTATTAAAAGTACAGACCAGCCATCAAACAGGATTGCGCTGCACACAAAAAAAAGGGTCTCAACCAGAACTGTCTAAGCCACAGCCAAACACTGGGGTAGCATTCTGTGACAACCCCTCTGTCTATGTTTTAAACGCACTTCAAGACTCCTGACCTAAATTAAGACATTCTTATTCTGATAAATTCCAAACCAGCAGGAAAGAATGAACAATGCAAGTGGGTCAGGAACTTTTCCCTCCAAGCATAATTTCTTAGTGAATGACACCATCCCGAAAAGTAATTCGCTTGTCATCGTACCATGTCCTATAAAATTAGTTTTGGTTCCTCCTTCCTCTTCTTCAGAACCCACCCCCCCCGAACGCCACCATCCTCCTCCTCCCCTAAGTTCTCCCACCTGCCCGTAAAGTTAATGCCTCAAACACGGCAAATAAAACTATCATAGCAAGCACAAAAGGTAAAAGCAGGAATCAGAGAAGTAATTTAGCAGGAATAAAAATAGAACCAATAACTACTGACTGCAACCCATTTCACCCTCCCCCCCCAAGTATCTCTCTGTCCCCCTCCCTCATTCTCCTCTCCTCCTGTGCTTGCTCCCTCCTGTCGACAGGCCCTGGGTGGACAGTGGGGGGTTTGCGGGGGTGCCTTTAGCTCACCTGCGATGGCCGTGATGGTGCTTGTTGTGGGTTAGCTCAGCCCTCCTCCTCTCTGGAGCTCTCTCTAACTGTCGTGCTGCTCAAAGCCCCATATGCGCTAACCAAGCAGCAGCAGATCAACTCAATTCCCTTCCTGGTTTCTGGAGGGCAAAGAGGTCCCTCCCTTTCTCTCCCTCTCCCTCCCTCTCTCTTAAAGAAACAGCATTCCACTCAATGTTTCTCTTCCTCTCCTCTCTGGGGGAGCAAAGTAAAAGAGATATTCACCTGCGATCAAAAGTGGACATTCATCATATTGATCACATAAAAAATGACAAATGAGTACTCGACTTCATCCTCTTGCTTTTGAAAGTATATGTTGATAGAGTTGTAAACAGCATCCAGATTAATTGGTTATGATCGGATTATAGTTGTTACTCTTGTCTTTTCTCTTCTCTCCTACTGTATCTCTCTCTCGCGCCTTGAGATGAGTCGCACCCACCCATCCCATAGCCTGAGGTCCTAGTGTCCCACCCCAAAAACAAGCCTTGGCACATTCCAGGACACAGGGGCTGCCAGCAACCCCCTCGACACCCATACCTTCATCTCTCCCCCTTCTCACATTGTACAGTAACATCTTAACCACATGCCTCACCTCTTCATTCATACCAAGCCCACTTTCACCAATGTTTCTTCGGTGGCGTGGAAGACACCAGTCAAAATCAATCAGGTTTATATCGCTTAGAAGAACTCATTTTGACTGATCTCTAACACGCCTATGCACTTGACATTTTCTACACTGTACACCTGGACAGTCAGTCACGCTGCAGTGGACTGGGTGGAGATCTTCCATACTCTAAACTATCTTTAACAGGCCTACACACAGAGTAGGAAGGCATTTATCATATATGAAGTGAAACGGCTTACCTTGTGTAATGTGATGAAACCGCTAGCCATGAAAGGTGTCTCTTCGGTCTGACTGGAAGCTGATGCACCCCACTGTGTGGCATGGCTTGGCACTGTGGGGAGAACTAGGCTAGGCATGTTCTGACAGCATGGGGAGAGGCAGTAACACACACCCAGCCTAGAGGGCAGTGTCAGCACTTCAGTAGGTACCAGAGGTAGTTCACAATCAGAGAAAAACTTATACTGTAAAAAAACATTTTAACTGCACGATCGTTTCAGTTGATCAGGATCTATGCTATACATGTTCCACACTTAATAGAAACGATTTTCACGGCTAAAAAACTGCTTCAATATACAAATAAATACAATTCTACTTTGCTTAAAAAGACAGCTACAATACATAATTATTTCAGATTTGTATGAAAACAAACCGTTAAACTGGTTAATTTTCCCTTCTGGTAGCTTTCCAGATGATGTCAGCCATGTTTATTACAATAGTCTCAGTCCAATATAAACTAGTTCTCCCTCCACCACAGACCCACCAACTACTCTGCTTTTGTCATTTGTGGCTGAGCCATGGTTTTGATTTAATTCAGGCCCAAGGCGAGAGAAGCTTCAGTCAAACTATACTGAAGAACAATGCGGAGATAAATATCCTAGAAGAGGTTGGTTTTAGTAGACGTATCCAAAGCAGTTATCTGGGTGAAAGCTTTTGTAATAGTACGTAGATCGACTTGGGAAATATGTAGACATGCCTCAGAGCTGCCTTAAGAGGATGTGTAGCATGTTTTAACCTGAGTAAAGAACATCCTCTGGCACTTGTTAGCTCCAGTCTTTCCTCAGTAAGCCTCAGGTAGGGTCCTCCGAGTGCTTGAAGCACGTCTCATCTAAAGGAACGCTCCTGCACGAGGACAACGCCATTCAGTTCTCCCAATAACTAACCACAAAACCCTCCCACATAAAAACAAATTGCCATATACATTCAAAGTTTTATTTTTACATTACAACCGTATCCAACACGTTAAAATAAAATGACATCTCTTCCACTTCCCCCTATACGAGTCAAAAACATTTTGTTTCTTAAGACTGCTAAATAGTACTTGCGTACTGTTTTTATAGCTTTATACACATACAGGCGACAATGCATCCACTTTGTTACCAACAAATGCAAGTCTGTTGAGAATGATAAAATCAGCCAGAAGCAGAGAATACATACAGTACATGGGCTCTTATAGACGACAGGCTAATACATGTTACAACCACCACCCACCCGCTTGCACAAAGCCAGTCACCACGCCGGGGCTTCACAAAGAGAACGCTTGGAGTGGAGGTTACACTTACTCACGCAAAGCAAAACAGTGGAGCAGAACCGAAAAACACTCTGGGGAATAAATTGAGTAGACTGGCAAAAATCGGAACCTTTCAGAGCATCTGTAGTCACGGTTTGAGAGATTCTAACTTGACAAATGAGTTTCAGGCAGTTGATACAAATACAAGTAAAAACAAAATAATGACCTGGGGTGTCTGGATAATATAATATGGTAAATCATTCCATTTTGTAAAATGAGCACTTTTGATGTTCATTTTACAGTGTTTAATGACCATTAAAATCAAATAAAAATGTCAACATTGAAAGTATCCTCTCAAAAATGTACTGGTCATGAATGTACAAAACTAAGTACTTTGATCTGGCATGATATCCAAAACATTAGTAGTCATGATGAGAACCTTTTTTGGTTTGCAGTCCTCCTGTACCTTCAAAACACTTAACTTGATTTCTGTCATGGACACTTTCATTGTCAAAGATAGCTCCTCTACAGCCTACACCAATATGCTGTTGCACAAACCATGAACATAATTTACCAATACAAGTGGTAAGATGATATCAATGGCAATTCATGAAATGATAAACTGGCAGTCCTTCCATTTTATTTTTTATTTTATTTGACCTTTATTTAACTAGGCAAGTCAGTTAAGAACAAATTCTTATTTTCAATGACGGCCTAGGAACAGTGGGTTAACTGCCTGTTCAGGGGCAGAACGACAGATTTGTACCTTGTTAGCTCGGGGGTTTGAACTTGCAACCTTCCGGTTACTAGTCCAACGCTCTAACCACTAGGCCACCCTGCCGCCCCGTGCTTTGTACCTCATCTTTAATATGATAGGAAAAAATAGCATGTGTGTGACTACCACGACACTGGTATGGGAAACCTGTGGTCATACAATGAGTAAATGGGCCCTGTTGATGATAAGTATACTTAAGAGCTGAAACCTCTTAAGAGCAAGACGAAAGGGGTGCCAAAGTGTGTGTGTGTGTGTGTGTGTGTGTGTGTGTGAGCGAGAGACACAGTGAGGCACTGGGGATCCTCATGTGGGAAGCAGTTGGCGTTGGGTTTCTCATTCAGTGCCACGGGTAGGGGTGCTGGGTTGGTTGAGGCCCATGGTTTTACACATCCAGCCAGCAAAGTCCACCTCCTCCACCTCAGCACGCTTGATAAACGTGTGGTTCTAAACAATAACAAACAGTAAATGCAAGTTAGTTAATTAACGCATCAATATTAGTCCATGGCTGATATCGAAAGGGCATGTACAGTAGGGAACATAGCCAATTTGCAAACTACAAAATGTGTTTACAAACCTCAATAATAATAAATATAGTATAATACGTCAGTTAGGAGACGCTTTTATTCAAAGCGACTTAGTCATTTATGGATACATACAGGTGGTCCCGGGAATATAACCGAATAATCCTGATGTTGCAAGCGCTATGCTCTACCAACTGAGATAGAGAAACATGAGCTACAGAGGACCAATGAACAATCAGAGCTGAACTGTCCAACTACATAGATGCACTTCAAATAACAGTCGACAGCGATAACAGTTAATAGCTACTCACCATCAGCATCTTCAGGTCAGCTCGCTCTGCTGGATTCTTGATCAGACTATTAACACAAACAGAAACATTTGATCATCTCCATGACTCCAGAGAAATCATTAGACCCCCCAAAGAATAATAGAAAAGAAAGCCATGATTAAGCTGCACAAGAAATCTCATTCTGCTGACATAGCCATCATTCTCAAGGGATGAGAAAGTTATCTTTAAAAATGTATGTTTGCTCTACGCTGTGCCTATTGCCTACAATAATTCACAAGACGTGTGTAGAGTCCACACACAGCCAAAAAAATTTGAAAAGTCATGGTAAAACAACAAAAGGTGCTGAGGTAATGGGCATTATTCTTATATGATGAATGCTTGGGCTCACCATTTTGTCACAAACTCGTTGAAATCGTTGGTGAAGACACCAAGTGGCAGCCTGGGAGGAGGCTGGGAATGAGTAAAAAGGTGTGTAAGACAAATGTTATTTCAAAATCCCCAGAGCACACAGACAAGAAGAATTGGTAATATGGAGAATAATATGTGGAGTCAGCAGCTCATCTGACCTCATTGACAATGTAGTCCAGCAGCTCAAATATCGCCATGGCTGGTCGACTGTCCATCCCATGTCCTGAGGAACAGGAGAATATGGAGATATATTTAGATATCATAAATAAGATACTTAAATGTTTTATTATTTTTGATTCCAGTTACTTTTTATTGAGAAGCAAAAGGAAATCCGTTTGAAAAGCACTAATATCATCTATATTGTATTATGTGTGAGGAGAGGATTCAGGTCAGTTCTCACCGCTGACTGGTCGCCCTCCTGGTGGTCTGGGGAGGCGGTTGGAGATGGTGTGTGGTTCCCCCTCGGCTCCGTCCTGTACGGGCCGGCCAAAGATGGCCTCCAGCTCCTTGGCATCAGGCGGGGGGATGGGGTAGCGGCCGATGGCCAGCTCCACCAGGGACAGGCCCATGCTCCACACGTCCGACTGCACAGAGTAGTGTGTGCCCTGCAGTCTCTCCGGCTGTTGAGGAACACACACGTACGTCACACCCAGACAGAGCTGGCCAAGTGGGCGGGCGTCGCTGTGCACTGCGCCCTCCAGGTGTCTGAGGGGAGGGGGCAGGGCTGGCAGAGCCTGCCTCCGTGCCACACGGCCCTCTACTGGGCACGGCCTCAGCTCTTGGCAGGGCATCCTGGGAAGGGAGGGAGAAGGAGAGCTGACTCACCGACATGTAGGAGCGCGTTCCCACGAAGGAGTTGGCCATGGAGTCGATGAGTTGGCCACTCACGCCGAAGTCACACAGCTTGATCTCCCCGCGCGAGTTCACCAGGATGTTGGAGGGCTTGACGTCTGCGTGGCAGAGCAGGGAGAACAGGTGAGGTTCCAGAGGGAGGGGGGGGCGAGGTCCCAGAGAGAGGGAGGGCCGAGGTCCCAGAGAGAGAGAAGGCCGAGGTCCCAGAGAGAGAGAAGGCCGAGGTCCCGGAGAGAGAGAAGGCCGAGGTCCCGGAGAGAGAGAAGGCCGAGGTCCCGGAGAGAGAGAAGGCCGAGGTCCCAGAGAGAGAGAAGGCCGAGGTCCCAGACCCAGCAGCACCAGCTGCCCCTTCCCCACGTCCCTGTCCAAGCCCCTCTACCATGCCAGACACCTCAACACTGACACATTTCACAAAGCTACTCTGTGGTAGCTAGAGCTGAACACTACAGTTACAGTTGAGACCATACAAACAAGCCAAACCCTCCTCAATACCCCTAGTCACAAACCGTCTGGAAAATTGAAACTGAATAATGGGGTTGTAGATCTGACATCCATCCTCTGTGGTGACCCCCTCCCACTTCAGAGACACAGGGGCGAGTATGAGAGAGGGAGACAGGGGCAAGAATGAGAGGGAGAGACGGAGGGAGGGGGCTGCAGGGCGCGGCTGCCATGTAATCACATCTGAGAGCCTATAATTACCGCCTGGGCTCCCGGACAGCTCTGCCTCAGCCCTGCCACAACACACCACAGCCCAAAACACTGTACCATGGACCTCAGCTCCAGAACAACACTATACCACGACACACCAGAGCCCACCCATCAGCTCCACATACACCACCACACACCGGGGCTCTCAATTAAAAACACTGTAAACCACAACCCTCAGCTCAAAACACACCATGACCCTCAGCTCCAGAACATTATTATACACCAAACGTTAAACGTTACAACCCCTCAACTCAAGATACATCCATAACACACCAGACACTTTTTCTCTATGTCCAAATAAAACACTACACCCAGGGTCTCAAATCATATTGTTTATGTGCACAAAAACATAGTACAATCTATATGTAAAACAATAGTCCATATGGAGAGCTGTCTTACCTCTGTGCATGATCTGGTGCTTCTCCCGCAGATAGGCAAGTCCTCTGAGTACCTTTTAGAGTGATATGCAAACATTTTACTTAACACAACATACTCTTGACAGCGTACCATCCACACTTCCTGGACCTGAAATCCTACACAAAGACCAGCTCGGAGACGTTTTACCCTGCCTGGGTCCATAGTTACATCCATACAAGATATCACACCAAAACAGACACGGACGCCTACAGTGTTAATGGTGAGAACAGCGAGAAGGCACGTTGAGCTTCCAGAGTCTCATGATTATCACAATGACAGGAGAAAAAGCAGTCCATTGAGAAACAACAAAAAAACTCCTTAACCACAAGGGAAAGGAACAGAGTGCACTTGATCACAGTTGTGACAAACTGCCAAGTTGCGTTTAGATCAACAATATCAAATCAAATTTTATTTGTCACATGCACCAAATACAACCTTACAGTGAAATGCTTACTTACAAGCCCTTAACCAACAATACAGCTAATAAAATGCCTAACAATGAGATAGAAGTAACAAATAATTAGAGCATTTTATATTATATAATATATACTTTTTAATAAACTTACCTTCGGTATTTATGAAAAAATACCAAATGAATGCAAACACCACCAATTAAGCACTAACAATTGAAATCTTAATTAAGTTGAGTAATACTTACTGCTATGCTGACTTTGCCCAAGATCTCCTCAGGGATTCTCCTGGCTTCCTTCAGCACCTGATCCAGAGAGCCTCCATCCTGTACCCAACAGGCAACAGTTTATTGTCTGTACATTGTCCACATTCTGTAATAAACAATTGCTCCAGGTGCATGACATGATTAATATATCATAACAACCACGGCAACATTTTAACTTGTTTGTTAGTGTTACGCCACAGGTCCTGTAATAAGCACCATTGCAGTCTCAAAACCACAAACAAATATTCCTACTCCCCGCCAAAACTCTAATTCACACATCAACCTTTTGCTACTGACCCCAAATGTCTTCCGACATTCCAGCACAATGCTAGTCCTATAACTGATCCACCCCCTCAACTCAAACCGGTCTCTATCAGAAGCTCACCATGTGCTCCATGCAGATACTGATCTCTCCGTCGCTGTAGAAGGCCCCGTAGAAGCCCACGATGTAGGGAGAGTTGCACTCATGCAGCACCTGCAGCTCTCTGATGATCTGGTTCCTGATGGCAGGCTTAATCTCCAGGTGGATGAGCTGTGGGGGAGGGAATCAGATGAGAACAACATAAGAATAATCAAGTGCTCATCTAGAATAACAGTTTAGAACCAGCATTAAAACAGACTTGCTTGTGTGGATCTGGTTTCCTGCAACGGCGGTATGTCTCAGCCTAGAAGCCTGGTACCCAAGGCTAGTAGTGTAGCGTGGCTCTACAACTGAGTTTAGGCGACCAGTTTTGATAGCCTTTAGCCATACCCTCATCCTACTCCTCCTCTGTTCCTCGGGTGATGTGGAGGTAAACCCAGGCCCCACGTGTCCCCAGGCACCCTCATTTGTTGACTTCTGTGATCGAAAAAACCTTGGTTTCATGCATGTCAACATCAGAAGCCTCCTCCCTAAGTTTGTTTTACTCACTGCTTTAGCACACTCCGCCAACCCTGATGTCCTTGCCGTTTCTGAATCCTGACTTAGGAAGGCCACCAACAATTCGGAGATTTCCATACCCAGCTACAACATTTTCCGTCAAGATTGAACTGCCAAAGGGGGAGGAGTTGCAATCTACTGCAGAGAGCGCCTACAAAGTTCTGTCATACTTTCCAGGGCTATACCCAAACAGTTTGAATTTGTCATTTTAAAAATTAACCTCTCCAGAAAAAAGTCTCTCACTGTTGCCGCCTACTATCGAACCCCTCCGCTCCTAGCTGTGCCCTGGACACCATTTGTGAATTGATCGTCCCTCATCTAGCTTCAGAGTTCGTTCTGTTAGGTGACCTAAACTGGGATATGCTTAACAGCCCAGCAGTCCTACAATCTAAGCTCGATGCCCTCAATCTCACACAAATCATCAAGGAACCCACCAGGTACAATCCTAAATCCGTAAACATGGGCACCCGCATAGACATTATCCTGACCAACTTGCCCTCCAAATACACCTCGCTGTTTTCAATCAGGATCTCAGCGATCACTGCCTCATTGCCTGCATCCACTATGGGTCATCACTGTCAAACGCTCCCTAAAACATTTCTGCGAGCAGGCCTTTCTAATCTACCTGGCCCGGGTATCCTGGAAGGATATTGACCTCATCCCATCAGTCGAGGATGCCTGGTCATTCTTTAAAAGTAATTTCCTCACCATCTTAGATAAGCATGCCCCGTTCAAAAAATGCAGAACTAAGAACAGAAGTAGCCCTTGGTTCACTCCAGACCTGACTGCCCTTGACCAGCAAAAAAACATCCTGTGGCGGACTGCCATAGCATCGATTAGTCCCCATGATATGCAACTGTTCAGGGAAGTCAGGAACCAATACACGCAGTCAGAAAAGCAAAGGCTAGCTTTTTCAAGCAGAAATTCATATCCTGTAGCTCTAACTCCAAAAAGTTTTGGGACACTGTAAAGTCCATGGAGAACAAGAGCACCTCCTCCCAGCTGCCCACTGCACTGAGACTAGATAACACGGTCACCCCTGATAAATCCATGATAATCGCAAATTTCAATAAGCATTTCTCAACGGCTGGCCATGCCTTCCTCCTGGCTACTCCAACCCTGGCCAACAGCTCCGCCCACCACGCAGCTACTCGCCCAAGCCTCCCCAGCTTCTCCTTCACCCATATCCAGACAGCAGATGTTCTGAAAGAGCTGCAAAACCTGGACCAGTACAAATCAGCTGGGCTAGACAATCTGGATCTAAAGTCTTCGAAAGCCAAGTTAATAAACAGATCACTGACCATTTCGAATCCCACCGTACCTTCGCCGCTGTGCAATCCGGCTTCCGAGCCGGTCACGGGTGCACCTCAGCTACGCTCAAGATACTAAACGCTACCATAACCCGCCATCGATAAAAGACAGTACTGTGCAGCCGTATTCATCGACCTGGCTAAGGCTTTCGACTGTGTCAATCACCGTATTCTTATCGGCAGACTCAATAGGCTTGGTTTCTCTGACGACTGCCTCGCCTGGTTCACCAACTACTTTGCAGACAGAGTTCAGTGTGACAAATCGGAGGGCATGTTGTCCGGACCTCTGGCAGTCTCTATGGGGGTACCACAGGGTTCAATTCTCGGGCCGACTCTTTTCTCTGTATATATCAATGATGTCGCTCTTGCTGCGGGCGATTCCCTGATCCACCTCTACACAGATGACACCATTCTGTATACTTCTGGCCCTTCCTTGGACACTGTGCTAACTAACCTCCAAACGAGCTTCAATGCCATACAACACTCCTTCCGTGGCCTCCAACTGCTCTTAAATGCTAGTAAAACCAAATGCATGCTTTTCAACCATTCGCTGCCCGCACCCACCCGCGCGACTAGCATCACCACCCTGGATGGTTCTGACCTAGAATATGTGGACAACTATAAATACCTAGGTGTCTGGCTAGACTGTAAACTCTCCTTCCAGACTTATATTAAACATCTCCAATCCAAAATCAAATCTAGAATTGTCTCTATTTTGCAACAAAGCCTCCTTCACTCCCACCACCAAACCCTAGTAAAACTGACTATCCTACCAATCCTCGACGATGTCATCTACAAAATAGCTTCCAACACTCTACTCAGCAAACTGGATGCAGTCTATCACAGGGCCATACATTTTGTTACCAAATCACCTTACACCACCCACCACGACCTGTATGCTCTAGTCGGCTGGCCCTCGCTACATATTTGGCTCCAGGTCATCTATAAGTCTATGCTAGGTAAAGCTCTGTCTTAGTTCACTGGTCACGATAGCAACACCCACCCGTAGCACACGTTCCAGCAGGAATATCTCACTGATCATCCCCAAAGCCAACACCTCATTTGGCCGCCTTTCCTTACAGTTCTCTGCTGCCAGTGACTGGAACGATTTGCAAAAATCGCTGAAGTTGGAGACATTTATTTCCCTCACCAACTTTAAACATCAACTATCTGAGCAGCAAACCAATCACTGCAGCTGTACATAGTCCATCTGTAAATAGCCCACCCAATCTACCTACCTCATCCCCATACTGTTTTTATTTTATTTACTTTTCTGCTCATTTGCACACCAGTATCTCTACTTGCACATCATCATCTGCTCATTTATCACTCCAGTGTTAATCTGCTAAATTGTAATTATTCGCTCCCATGGCCTTTTGCACACACTGTATAAAGACTATTTTTTCTACTGTGTCATTGACTTGTTTGTGTTATTGGCTTGTTTATTGTTTACTCCATGTGTAACTCTTGTGTTGTTGTCTGTGTCACACTGCTTTGCTTTATCTTGGCCAGGTCGCAGTTGCAAATGAGAACTTGTTCTCAACTAGCCTACCTGGTTAAATAAAGGTGTATTAAAAAAATAAAAAAAGGGAGAAATATCAAAAATTGATACAAGGGTAGACTCACCTTTCGGGCCATGACCAGTCTGGAGGGTTTGTGGCGGACCTTGTTGACCACTCCACCGTTGCCAGCGCCCAGCTCACATATGGGGTGGAAATCATCATCTTTCAGCTCGCCCACTTGGGCTTTCTGGGTGAGGAAAGCCTCCAGACGTTTCCTCTGCTGTTCGTCCAAATCTAGCTCTCCTAGCTTCTTTTGTAAGGCCTCCAGATTGGCTCTGAGAAGTGGAGATGCATTGAGGGAGTGTGGCATAGATCAATATTAAACACACATACTTTCAATCCTGTTTCTGGGGACATATGGGTGCACATGGATACGACTAATCACTGAGCCCATGATTGGTTTGAATCGGGTGAGTTAGGCTAGTGTTATATAGGTAAGTGTTCGACT
This sequence comes from Oncorhynchus tshawytscha, assembly GCF_018296145.1. Taxonomy (NCBI): domain Eukaryota; kingdom Metazoa; phylum Chordata; class Actinopteri; order Salmoniformes; family Salmonidae; genus Oncorhynchus; species Oncorhynchus tshawytscha. Next base: position 54,345,013 of record NC_056433.1, read on the forward strand.
GGAACAAAATTGTTCATCTAGTCCCCAGAACCATAATTTACCCGGTATCAGTACAGTACACAATAGACGTGCTCTCGGCCCTCCCGAGTTACTCACTCAGACGCAGCATCGATGGTTGTGGAGATGGACTGCCCCTCTCCAATGGGCGTGATATTTAGGGGAACGGGTCTTCTCTTCGGAGCCATATCGAAATATTTTACAGTGCCCTGGACGACTTTCCGAAGCAAATCAGTACAAGGAACTGATAATTCAAAGTTGTTCTAAAACAGCAACAGGGGTAAATGTTGCTGGCTGTTAGTGGCTTAGCCAGCTAGTTACTTTGCGAGCATGACAGACAGATGTTTGTAAGGACAATCACACATGCACGTCACCATCAGGTCAGGTGCATTTGACTATTTTAGATATCTAACGAGTAAGGTATATTTTAAAAAACAACTAGCTATAATAGTACACTAGATTTGTACACATTACTGTTCCTTTCGCTTCTTGTCCAGCTAGCACCACCTCCCCTACGGAAATCGTGTGCTGCGTTCCTCAAATCAGAGCGGCCCTCGCCACAAGGACAACGGCTGTGGTTGACAGGACTGTCTGGTCACTGACCGAGGATTGTTAGCGTTCGAAGGTTAAAGGGGTACACTTGTAGACCTTCCCCTGTATGGAGCCGGGGTGTGAAGCTTGGTTGCAGACTGCGGAGACGGAATTCGGTGTTTCAGTACAGGAAGCAGCAACATGGGGAGTCTTCCAAAAAATCGCGAGTCTGAGCCATCATGCCAAGGCAATTGAACTATCGCGGGATTTTACAACAGCCATGTTTAATGGTAGCGACCTCCAATGGCACATTGTAGAAATTACCATCAAGCAGATTTCTACAACTAGGTCTAGCTACTCAACTACTACGTAAATTATTACGTAAATTACTCTCCTAAATGTACAAACGTCACCCTTAAAGAGGTTTGACTTGATTGTTTAATTTTAGTATTTAAACTTGAGGGAAATCTACCCATGGGGAAAAACTGGCGAAAGTAATTTGATCATGATTTCTGTTTTGAATAACTTTATTTTTCCAGAAGGAACTTGTTACTTTTCAAGCTAACATGACTTAGCAGACAATTCGATAAAAAAGGAAAAAAAAGGTTTAATTAGTTCCACAAGTCAATAACAGGTGTTAGAATATGATTTTGAATTGTACAGTTCTTTTTGAAAAGGAGACAAATGTGTCCCTGAGGCCCCAGCAACAGGTAAAGGATGTCACACCAATCTACACCTCAACCACCTGGTTGTCACTAGTTACCACAGCCAAAGTCAAATGGCTATACCGTAAAAACTCATGAAAACAAACATTTGCTTTTTGGTCTTAAGGTTAGGCATAAGGTTAAAGTCAGATTTGAATAAGTTAAATTGTAGAAATAGGGGATAATTAGCCATAAATGACTTTGTGGCTGTGGTAACTAGTGACAACCCAACCACCTCTTACCCCTAAAGTGGCATCAGTTCCGATACTGGTATTTGTGATTTTATTGTGTCTGACTTTTGTAACAACTGAAGGCGATTCAAAGCTTAATAAAATATTTTAATTGTATTGTCTTTTAATACGAAGATATAAAAGACAAACAAAACATTTACATAATGGGTTGCAAGCCCTGCCCATGCTACCTTAAGCATTGTTATAATAAGGAACGCCACCATCAAGACCTGATCCACCATTTGCTTAAAACCCAGGTTTCACCATCTGGCTCAGTTCCTCAGAAACAACCTGTACTTTACCTCCGTCTCGCAATATGAAAAAGCTTGAGGAAAACTATTATCTGCGCAGTGATGTTCTACACTTATAAATTAAAACAACTTGATTCAAATCTGTAGAGTAATTTGTTGGATAGATTGGCTTAGTTGAAGATGAAATTCTGCTAGACATAATAAGATGTTGCTTAAAATGCATTAATCATACAACTATGGTCATATTCAGGGACACCGCTACGGTTTGGGGTTCTTTGACAGAAAGTGCCATCAAACAATGCGGGTTACCTATAATTGTTTCAGAACTCACCTATCGGTATAACATCCGCAAGCTAGAAATATATGGAAATGAGTACTGCAGAAAAGTGGAAGACAAGATCCCATACGTTTCCTCAGTCAATACCATCTCATTATTAGATTAGGTATACTACTACATCTTCCACAAAATGGCTTACTCATACAGTACTGAGTGTCTATGCAAGTCTGAATTCAGGATGATCACAAAATGTCAATATGCTTATGCTATAGTCAAATGCATGTATTACCAATACCATTTGAGAGATTCTAGGAATTTACAACAGACTCTGTTCTATAAAATCCTGAAAGTAGACAAACGCCATAAACAGCACAAATTAAAACGGGGACTATCGCTGGGGTGAGGAATCTAATGACCAGGAACAAAAATATTAAAAGTTTGTAAGTCTCAGCAACCGTTGTAACCAAAAAGATGAACAATGTTTACTACAATTTGAACTGTGCCTGTGGAAAAAGCTAATCTGAAGCAGTAATTACTGATGTATCGTTTAAACTACCTGTAGAGAGGACATTCATCTAGGGCCTATGCAATAATAAAGGCTCATTTGAGTGTAATATCGTTGAACTGGGAAGAGGCAGAATGTGTTATTGGTTGGAACTCAGTTTACTCAGATGGAAAGGGACATGTCTAACGATGGCAGTGCCTTGAGCCTGGATCATTCAGTTTGCCACGTATTCATTCACAAAAAAAGTTCCAGCTTCGTAAGAGTTCTGCTACCCCTTACTGGGAACTTGTGTACAGTACAAAGCCATATATAAATGGCTCTGGTACAGCACTCGATTGCCACATATGTACAATTTAATACAAACTGCCTTTCAAATAAAACAAAGTTGTGACGCAATCAATTATCAATAAATACTATACTTTAGACAAAGACAATTTAAGTCAAAAGGATGTCGACACTCACAAATTGATACCATTCCACATCTGGAGATACATCCCTCCTTAAGTCCCCACACTGTAAAAAACAACAAAAAAAAACAGTAAATAATGACAAATAGTCTTAAATAATGTATTTTCTTACTGGGACTTCCTGTGTAGACCAGGTCAAATAGCCAAACAACTGTAGGCTCCAGCCTCCCCCAATCTAAACTCAAAACAAAAAAAGGCACCCAAATCTGACCTTGCAACAAGAGATAATTGACACAAATCTGCTTTGGCACAATTGCCTCAACATGGGTTTGACCAGTTTTGTGTGGATACTAAAATGTGACATTCTTTAATCAAGTGCCTTGTTCAATAAAAAAAAATATCAACAAATTTAAGAAACTGAAAGAAAAACAAATCTGGTTCAAAACACTGAAGCTCTCATGATTTAGGGGGAAGAAGGTTGAATGCAGCAGTGTTTAGTCTCATACTATCCAACTGTTAAACTGACAAATGGGCAGGTGAAAATAATCCATGCTGTATTAGTTTCCTTGATCAATATGAACAACACTGGCAACACAGAACATTGGGCAGAATCTGAAAAGATTATGTTCCAAAACCTCAAATGATAACTGCTGGTCTCTGCTTACCCGCCACTATGACAATTGCTTGTCATACTGTGTAGCTATTCAGACACCAACTGAAATCGTATATTTCAATGCAGTGGGGAGTACTTACAAGAACTTCTCAAAGATACAGCACCCCTGGGTCATATTCAGCACAAAACAAAAACACTCAAACGGAGTGAAACAGGGAAGTACTCTTTCCATTACAAACCATTAAAAAAAACATGTTACTATTGTGCCCTAATGAACATGACCCTGCTTCCCATAACCTATTCCCTATTTGGGCCGTACAAGTTGTATAAAATGTTTAATGGGTTTCTTTATTTTTTTAAGTGATGCGAGTGAAGAAAAAAAAAATAGTAGACCCTCTTGTCAAAATACTATAGCAACCATGGTTCAGGTGCTAATCTCTCTGGTCAAGCAAGTTTGCTATGTACGACTGAGGTAGGTTGTCATCATCTAAGGACAAAATTAAATGGGGGAAGTATCAAACAAATCATTTTTAGGGATTTTCTGACTTAAACAATTTGAAATACTGTTAAGAGCCCATTTTCTTTGTCTTCATTGTCTGAATGAATTAAACAGAAAGTTGGAGTGTTCAATTTCATCATATTCCAGAAAAATCTAGTCTGTGGCTCGAGTCACAAATTCTTCATATAGGTTATCTTGACCTCTTACTACTGAACAACGACGATGCTCCATATCTCCCATTGCCTGTGATCACAAAAAGTGGAGAAACACCAAATGCTTGTGGCTTTGAGAGCCTTAAATTCAAGTCAAATACAAAGTACAAGGAGATGGAGGGGGAATAGTTTGAGAGGAGGTTACCATCTTAAATTGTCTCTAAGGAGGGAGGATACAGAATGCTGGGAGGGGTGAGTCACAAGTGTTAGGGAGCTGTTGTTTCCAGTGGTGTATAGATGAAGCCTAACCACTCCAGAGGTTGACAGTGCATGTATGAGAGTGTGTCTGTGTGTGGATAAACGCCAGAGAAGTGGGGGCAGGCGGGCGGGCAGGGGATGCAGTAGGGACTAATGATTTCCTGTCCTCCAATCAAGCCCAACCCTCTCTCTCAGTTTGTGGGGTCAGTCCGCCAGTCAGTAGGCAGTGACCAGGTCCTTGTCATAGTCGTATCGGCCCCTCTTGGGGGCAGGGCTGTCCTGGCTGTCCTCAGTGTCATCGCTGTCTCCTCTAGCCCCTCCCCCCTCCTCCTCCTCCTCCTCCTCAGAGTCCAGAGTCAGATCTACCACCACTCCTCCACCCGTTCCCCCCGCCGTGGACCCTGCTCCTGACTTCCCTGTCTGGCTGGTGCTGCTGTGGGCTGGGGAGTGGCCGTTCGCCTCAGGAACACCTGGGGGGGGGGCAAGTGAACACTATTATAAACCAATGCTATAAAAAAATATATATATAAAATAAATGACCTACAAAGAAAAGCGTCTAAATTACAGAGCACTATGAAAGTATTCAGAAACCCTTGACTTTTTCCACTTAAAGGTTACACTCTTATTCTAAAATTGCCCCCCCCATCAATCTACACACAATATCCCATAATGACGAAGCAAAAACAGGTTCAGAAATTGAAATATCAAAAATAAAAACGGAAATATCCTTTAGGTGCATTTTGGCAAAGTCCAAGCAGGCTGTCATGTGCCTCTGAGGAGTGACTGCCGTCTGGCCACTACCATAAAGGCCCGATTGGTAGAGTGCTGCAGAGATGGGAGAACCTTCCATAAGGACAACCAGCTCCACAGAGGAACTCTAGGCGACCATTTGGTTCTTGGTCACCTCCCTGACCAAGGCCCTTCTCCCCGATTGCGCAGTTTGGCCGGGCGGCCAGCTCTAGTAACAGTCTTCGTGGTTGTAAACTTCTTCCATCTAAGAATGATGGAGACCACTGTGTTCTTGGGGACCTTGAATACTGCAGAATTGTTTTGGTAGCCTTCCCCAGATCTGTGCCTCAACACAATCCTGTCTCGGCACTCTACAGACAATTCCTTCAACCTCATCGCTTGGTTTTTGCTCTGACATGTACTGTCAACTGTGGGACCTTATATAGACAGGTGTGTGCCTTTCCAAACCATGTCCAATCAATTGAATTTACTACAGGTGGACTCCAATCAAGTTGTAGAAACATCAAGGATGATCAATGGAAACAGGATGGACATGAGCTCAAGTTTGAGTCTCATAGCAAAGGGTCTGAATGCTTATGTAAATAGAGTATTTTTTATTTCTTATACATTTGCACTTTGTCATTATAGGGTATTGTGTGTAGTTTGCTGAAGATTATGTTTATTTAATCCATTTTAGAATAAGGCTGTAAAAAAATGTGGAAAAAGTCAAGGGGTCTGAATACTTTCCGAAAGCACTAAGTATCAAAATCAGTCTGCAAGAGCTAAAATGAAAATATTTGACATTAGGGCTGGGCGGAATACCATATTTTACTATATACACACCGGTATTGATGCACGGACCAGTTTGGGTTTTTACTTTACCTTCTATAACGGTATTTCAATGTTTGGTTTGTTAAATGTGATACGCCACCAGTTATAGTTTACTCCATTTGCTACTTGAGTCGTTTCTCACCCTACTCCTGCTGCACGTACACACCAAGCCCTTCCCAGCCACTCAAGGAGCCACGTTTTTGCTCGACCACAGTCACGAGCACTTGCTGCATGGTCAGATGTTGGTGACAATGATACGGCGTTACACTTTGATTCTTAAAATATAAATCCACAAGCGTTCTATAATTACAAACTGATAATGTGTCGTACTGTCTGCAAATAGCTAGTTTGGCTTTCCTTTTTGTCTTTTCAGTGTCAGAGCAAACGTTGCTAACTAAAACAAACGGATAGCTGTGCTGGTGTAGGCCTAGATCAGCATGTTTGTGCAACGGTATCTAGCTACATGAAGTAAGAGAAACCATGTAAAGTAACATCTAAATTAGGGTCTCCTGGGAAACACTGAGCCTAACTTGGTTACTTCCCTGTCAAAATAATTCCTCCCTGGCTTTATCATTTTTCATTTCATTCGTTGTCATTTCAAGCACTTTATTCAAAGTACTGCCCACTATAACATTAGAATAATTATTCTATGGCCATGATTCCAACAGTTCACTCAAGTGTTTTGATCTAAAATTGCAAAGTCAAATCGCAATATTAGGGCTTGATTTTTTGCCAATATCATGCAGCCCTACGTGGCACAGTGTGGAAATTATAACAAATGAGTGCAGGCAATGTAGAAATTGATGAAAATGCAGACATTGTTGGCGGTTGAAGTTAAATTGAACAGTATAAAACAAATCCGAATGGAGAAAGACCCATTGATATGTATGTGTTGCCCCCCTAGGGTCATGGACTACTCAAATAACATAATTCAAAAACAAAATGCAGACATAACTTTTTTTTTCTACAAATATCGTGATGATATTTTGCCCATACCACCCAGCCCCATTTGACATGCACTTACATATATCCACTACAGGATAGTCAGGAGTGTTGCTCCGTTCCCTCTCCCTCTCCTTCTCATCTCGAATAGGTCTCCATGAACCGTCAGTCAGATATTCAATCTCCTCAATATCCTCATGGGTCTCCTTTAAGATCTCAGATGCCAGCCTGGACACACGGAGTCAAAGAGTCAGTCAAATAAGTACATATATCAGGACACACAAGCAGGGATTGGATGTGTCCCACAACACACAACTCTTAAATATTAGATATACATTTTAAGGAAGTTTGTGGAAATAATCTATATATATATATATATCTATATATATATATATCTATATATATATATATATATATATCTATATATCTATATATATATATATATATATATATATATATATATTATCTATTTATATATAGTTTCTATTTGTACTGACATTGACTCAACAAAATCAAAAGCGACAGTATGAAAAGAGACGCTCTATTGATTGTTTCCTCGTGGCAGAGTCTGCACGGGGCTGACTGTTCATGCCCCATATATTGAGCACTATTTTTGTGGCGAGAAATGTATATAATAGTTTAAATTGAAGAGAACGGATTGATGAGTCAAATATATTTTTTAAATCTGATAAACCCGATGCCATGGTATGGGACATCCAATCGGTTCCTAACCATCTTGAATTTGATGCAGTATAGTTGTCAAACCTCTCAACTTTAAGTGGTACTGATACATTTTGGATTTATACTAGTCATTTTTAGCCATGCAAATTTTTGATTGGCGGCAGACAAACATTCATTCTTTTCTCTTTTGAGTAAATGCCTCTTCCATGTTTGTGGCAGAGCTGTGATGAGTTGCTTATACTTTTGTATTGAGTATACATCTCCATACCAGAGGCGTACAGCAACTCCCCGACCCACAGCAGCGTCCACGGCATGGGGGACGGGGAGGATTGTGTGTAAATGATGCATGTCTATGGTGTATGTATTATGTAGGAATGTGAGCTGAGCCATAAGGAAGCCTAGGCATTTACCACCCTACTACCAGATTAGGGAGGGAGTGGGGTGGCAATGTAGCATATGTTTTTGTCCTCCCACTTTGGTTCTAGAATTTTTGCAGTTTGTGTTTTAGCTACTAATGTATCAATATTTATCATTTCCAAAAATGAGCTATGACCTAGCCAATGAAGACATAGCACAACTTTGGATTTCACCCCCCAATTTCAAATGGTTTTTACAGAAAACTTCTCTTCTCTTGCTTCAGGCATTTGCAGTGCCGCTTGCAAAAGTGATTGCGGTCTTCAATAGGAAATCATCAACTTGACTCTGTATATATAAAAATGACCTAGCAAAAATGACTTTAAACTATCAAACCTATTGCTGAACCATCAAAATAAAATCTATTGTAAGCCCTGTTTAGCAGCTATAGCCAGATGAGTTGTGTTTCCAGTATCTTACCGGAATAATAGCAAAACACATTTTCAACAGCGGATAGATAACCTGTAATTTGCTAGGTTAATGTTGTTACTCAACTAATAAAGCTTAAGACATTTTAGCATTTGAATGCTGAAAGTACCGCGCAGATGTGCTCGATCAGGAACAGGCTGCCTACCGCAAGTTGGTCAGTGCGCAAAGCTGGGCACAGTGCAGTTTGACTAGGCCTGGGGTTGTTCGGCATGCAAAATCACTGTCTACACAGTTGAATGGAGTTTGACACTGAATGAGAGAGGACGCATCTGTCACAATAAGTATTTTCAGAAAGTAGAAATAATGTGATATGAGCAAATCATTTTTTTTGTGAACCGGCGATTCATAACGTTTGAATAGATTTATCTGATTAAAAAAAATTTAAAAAATGTTTTATTGGTTTGGGTCCGCGGATCGATGCACTTGTATCTTAACTCTCTAAATATAAATTCCCCCGTTTAGGTGACCTGCATGGTTCTGGTACCAGTTTCGTTGTGACACCGTAGATCGAAATGGCTTTCATTGAGCGGTAGCTCTGATTCTCACGGACACAGGAGTATATCCCATCCGCCTATGTGAAGTAGGATGTCAAATCTAACACCACTTGAAGCTGGGATGACCCTCTCACCATTTCATTTGCTCTTCTGACTGTCCAACTCCTTGCTGAACCCTACGTCACATCGTAGCACAGCAGGAGAGTGGTTTCGTCCCTCTAGTACATTCGATTTATAGCCAACTTTATCAAATGTAAAATTAGATTGATTTTAAACAAAAACACTGTCATAGACGGACAAGATCAATATGAGATGAAAGGAGAGTTCCTAATGAGTTCAGGAACTCAAGCTAGAGCTATGTGTGACGTTCACAGCGATAGGGCCAGATATTTTGATCAATGGAGACTTTCAGAAAATTAGCACCTTCTAACACTAAACATACATACAGTGGGGCAAAAAAGTATTTAGTCAGCCACCAATTGTGCAAGTTCTCCCACTTAAAAATATGAGAGAGGCCTGTAATTTTCATCATAGATACACTTCAACTATGACAGGCAAAATGAGAAAAAAATTCCAGAAAATCACATTGTAGGATTTTAAATGTATTTATTTGCAAATTATGGTGGAAAATAAGTATATGAACTTGCAACCTTTTGGTTACTAGTCCAATGCTCTAACCACTAGGCTACCCTGCCGCCCCAATGAGCATCTCGTCATTATAAGTGAGTGACTCATTTTGTCAGTCAGTGTAGCCTACCAAATTGCATCGGTGAGTGTCGTTCATTTGGCTCTCTAATTTGCATAGGCTACTGGTAGGCCTAGGCTTTAGTGGTGATAAATTATGAAACCATTTGACGAAGATACAGGAACAACAGAGCCTCACTCTGGTTCAAATATGATAATTAGCACACTCACGGAATCCAGGCATTAAAACTGAATTCAAGAAAGAAAGAAAGAAATATACACACATATATACACACACACACATACACTGCTCAAAAAAATAAAGGGAACACTTAAACAACACAATGTAACTCCAAGTCAATCACACTTCTGTGAAATCAAACTGTCCACTTAGGAAACACTGATTGACAATAAATTACACATACTGTTGTGCAAATGGAATAGACAACAGGTGGAAATTATAGGCAATTAGCAAGACACCCCCAATAATGGAGTGGTTCTGCAGGTGGTGACTACAGACCACTTCTCAGTTCCTATGCTTCCTGGCTGATGTTTTGGTCACTTTTGAATGCTGGCGGTGCTTTCACTCTAGTGGTAGCATGAGACGGAGTCTACAACCCACACAAGTGGCTCAGGTAGTGCAGCTCATCCAGGATGGAACATCAATGTGAGCTGTGGCAAGAAGGTTTGCTGTGTCTGTCCGCATAGTCTCCAGAGCATGGAGGGGCTACCAGGAGACAAGCCAGTACATCAGGAGACGTGGAGGAGGCCGTAGGAGGGCAACAACCCAGCAGCAGGACCGCTACCTCCACCTTTGTGCAAGGAGGAGCACTGCCAGAGCCCTGCAAAATGACCTCCAGCAGGCCACAAATGTGCATGTGTCTGCTCAAACGGTCAGAAGCAGACTCCATGAGGGTGGTATGAGGGCCCGAAGTCCACAGGTGGGGGTTGTGCTTACAGCCCAACACCGTGCAGGACATTTGGCATTTGCCAGAGAACACCAAGATTGGCAAATTCGCCACAGGCGCCCTGTGCTCTTCACAGATGAAAGCAGGTTCACACTGAGCACATGTGACAGACGCGACAGTCTGGAGACGCCGCGGAGAACGTTCTGCTGCCTGCAACATCCTCCAGCATGACCGGTTTGGCGGTGGGTCAGTCATGGTGTGGTGTGGCATTTCTTTGGGGGGCCGCACAGCCCTCCATGTGCTCGCCAGAGGTATCCTGATTGCCATTAGGTACCGAGATGAGATCCTCAGACCCCTTGTGAGACCATATGCTGGTGCAGTTGGCCCTGGGTTCCTCCTAATGCAAGACAATGCTAGACCTCATGTGGCTGGAGTGTGTCAGCAATTCCTGCAAGAGGAAGGCAATGATGCTATGGACTGGCCCGCCCGTTCCCCAGACCTGAATCCAATTGAGCACATCTGGGACATCATGTCTCGCTCCATCCACCAGACTGTCCAGGAGTTGGCGGATGCTTTAGTCCAGGTCTGGGAGGAGATCCCTCAGGAGACCATCCGCCACCTCATCAGGAGCATGCCCAGGCGTCGTAGGGAGGTCATACAGGCACGTGGAGGCCACACACACTACTGAGCCTCATTTTGACTTGTTTTAAGGACATTACATCAAAGTTGGATCAGCCTGTAGTGTGGTTTTCCACTTTAATTTTGAGTGTGACTCCAAATCCAGACCTCCATGGGTTGATAAATTTGATTTCCATTGATAATTTTTGTGTGATTTTGTTGTCAGCACATTCAGCTATGTAAAGAAAAAAGTATTTAATAAGAATATTTCATTCATTCAGATCTAGGATGTGTTATTTTAGTGTTCCCTTTATTTTTTTGAGCAGTGTACATATTAGCTTGACGTTTTTTTAAATGTATTTAACTAGGCAAGTCAGTTAAAAACAAATTCTTATTTTCAATGACGTCCTAGGAACAGTGGGTTAACTGCCTGTTCAGGGGCAGAACGACAGATTTGTACCTTATCAGCACAGGGATTTGAACTTGCAACCTTCCGGTTACTAGTCCAACGCTCTAACCACTAGGCTACCCTGCCGCCCCTTAGCAGGGATTCAACTAAAAGTATTAAATTACATTTGCCCAAGTTTATCATAATACATGAACAGAATGCATTGCACTCAAAAAGTATTTGACCCCTTGACATCCACGCTGTTACAGCCTCATTCTAAAATGGATTAAATTGTTTTTTCCCCCCTTTTCAATCGACACACAATACCCCATAATGACAAAGCAAAAAACTGTTTTTAGAAATGTTTCAATATCACATTTACATAAATATTCAGACCCTTTTTCAGTACTTTGTTGAAGCACCTTTGGAAGCGATTACAGCCTAGAGTCTTCTTGGGTATGACACTACAAGCTTGGCACACCTGTATTTTGGGAATTTCTCCCACTTCTTTGCAGATCCTCTCAAGAGCTGTCAGGTTGGATGGTGAGCGTTGCTGCACAGCTATTTTCAGGTCACTCCATAGATGTTGGATAGGGTTCAAGTCCGGGTTCTGGCTGGGCCACTCAAGGACATTCCGAGACTTGTCCCAAAGCCAATTCTGCACTGTCTCAGCTGTGTGCTTAGGGTCGTTGTCCTGTTGGAAGGTGAACCTTCCCCCCAGTCTGAGATTCTGAGCACTTTGGAGTAGGTTCATTGAGGATCTTTCTGTACTTTGTGCCGTTCATCTTTCCCTCGATCCAGACTGGTCTCTCAGTCCCTGCCACTGACACATCCCCACAGCATGATGCTGCCACCACCATGCTTCACTGTAGGAATGGTGCCAGGCTTCCTCCAGACGTGACGCTTGGCATTCAGGCCAAAGAGTTCAATCTTGGTTTCATCAGACCAGAGAATCTTGTTTCTCATGGTCTGATCAAAACATATGTCACATGCTCCAAATACAAAGGGTGTAGACCTTACCGTGAAATGCTTACTTACAAGCCCTTAACCAACAATGCAGTTTTTGTACATGTAGGTTGGGGTAAAGTGATAAACAGCGAGTAGCAGCAGTGTAAAAACAATGTAAATAGTTCAGTGTCCATTTGATTAATTGTGGCTTATGGCTTGGGGGTAGAAACTGTTAAGGATCGCTTGCCGTGCAGTAGCAGAGTGAATAGTCTATGACTTGGGTGACTCGAGTCTGACAATTTTTGGGCCTTCCTCTGACACCGCCTAGTATATAGGTCCTGGATTTCAGGAAGCTTGGCCCCAGTGATGTACTGGACTGTTTGCATTACCCCCTGTAGCGCCTTAGGGTCAGATGCCAAGCAGTTGCCATACCGTGGAGTGATGCAACCGGTCAGGATACTCTCGATGGTGTAGCTGTAGAACTTTGAGGATCTGGGGAGGTGTTGCCATGCCCTCTTCACAACTGTCTTGGTGTGTTTGGACCATGATAGCTTGTTGGTGATGTGGACATCAAGGAACTTGAAGCTCTCAACACGCTACACTACAGCCCCGTCGATGTGAATGGGGCGTGTTCAGTCCTACATTTCCTGTAGTCCACGATAAGCTCCTTTGTCTTACTCACATTGAGGGAGAGGTTGCTGTCCTGGCACCACACTGCCAGGTCTCTGACCTCCTCCCTACAGGCTGTCTCATCGTTGTCGGTGATCAGGCCTACCACTGTTGGGTCACCAGCAAACTTAATGATGGTGTTGGAGTTGTGCCTGGCCACGTAGTCATGGGTGAACAGGAAGTACAGGAGGGGACTGAGCAGTTACCCACAAGGGGCCCCAGTGTTGAGGATCAGCTGGCAGAGGTGTTGTCGTCTACCCTTACCTCCTGGGGGCAGCCTGTCAGGAATTCCAGGATCCAGTTGCAGAGGGAGGTGCTTAGTCTCAGGGTCCTTAGCTTTGTGGGCACTATGATGTCAAACGCAGAGCTGTAGTCAATGAACAGCCTTCTCACATAGGTGGTCCTTTTGTCCACGTGGGAAAGTGTGGAGTGCGATTGTGTCATCTGTGGATCTGTTAGGGCGGTATGCGAATTGGAGTGGGTCTAGGGTTTCCAGGGATGACGGTGCTGATGTGAGCCATGACCAGCCTTTCAAAGCATTTCATGGCTACAGGCGTGAGTGCTACAGGGCGGTGGTCATTTAGGCAGGTTATCTTTCTTTGGCACAGAGACTATGGCGGTATGCTTGAAATATGTAGGTATTACAGACTCGGTCTGGGAGAGGTTAAAAATGTCAGTGAAGACACTTGCAAGTTGGGCCGCGCATGCTCCGAGTACACGTCCTAGTAATACCTCTGGCCCGGCGGCCTTGTGAATGTTGACCCGTCTAAAAAAAGGTCCTGCTTACATCGGCTATGGAGAAGGTAATCACACAGTTGTCTAGAACAGCTGGTGCTCTCATGCATGCTTAAGTGATGCATGCCTCGAAGTGAGCATAAAAAGAAAGCCATTTAGCTCGGCTGGTAGGCTTGCGTCACTGGGCAGCTCGCGGCTGGGTTTCCCTTTGTAGTCCGTAATGGTTTGCAAGCCCTGCCACATCCGTTGAGCGTCAGAGCCAGTGTAGTAGGATTCAAATCTTTGTCCTGTATTGACGCTGTGCCTGTTTGATGGTTCAAACAGGCACAGCGGGCATAACGCGATTTCTTATAAGTTCCTGGATTAGTATCCCGCTCCTTGAAAGCGACAGCTCTAGCCTTTAGCTGGGTGCGAATGTTGCCTGCAATCTATGGCTTCTGGTTAGGATATGTACGCACGGTCACTATGGGTACGACATTGTCGATGCACTTATTGATGAAGCCAGTGACTGAGGGGGTATACTCCTCTATGCCATTAGATGAATCCCAGAACATATTCCATTTTGTGCTAGCACAAGAGTCGTGTAGTGTAGAAGCCGCGTCATCTGACCACTTCCGTATTGAGCGAGTCACTGCTACTTCCTGCTTTTGTTATTGCTTGTAAGCAGGAATCAGGACGACAGATTTATGGTCAGATTAGCCAAATGGAGGGTAAGGGAGAGCTTTGTATGCATCTCGGTGTGTGGAGTAAAGGTAGCCTAGAGTTTTTTTCTCCCCCCTCTGGTTCCACATGACATGCTGGTAGAAATTAGGTTAAACAGATTTAAATTTGCCTGCATTACAGTTTCCAGCCACTAGGAGCACCGCTTCTGGATGAGTATTTTCTTGTTTGCTTATGGCTTTACACAGCCCATTGAGTGCAGTCTTAGTGCCAGCATTGCTTTGTGGTGGTAAATAGACAGCTAAGAATAATATAAACTCTTGGTAGATAGTCTGGTCTACAGCTTATCATGAGGAACTCCACCTCAGGCAAGCAATACCTAGAGAATTCTTTAATATTAGCTGACATCACACACCAGTGGTTATTGACAAACAGACATCCCTAACCCTTGTCTTACCAGACTTAGCTGTTCTGTCCTGCCGATGCACGGAAAACCCAGCCAACTGTATATTATCGGTGTCGTCGTTCAGCCACGACTCAGTGAAACATGACATTAACTGTAATCTTCAGTTGGTAGGATAATCTCTAACGAAGATCATCCAGTTTATTTTCCAGTGATTGCATGTTGGCCAATAGAACAAATGGTAACAAATTCTCACAAAGCACACCGATCTCCTCCCCCTGTATTTGTCTTTTCTTGACGTGAATTACAGATTTGGGCCTGGTCTCGAGGAAGCAGTATATTCTTCACATCAGCTGCATCAGACTAATTAAAGAAAGAAATAATTTGCCAAGTTCGAGGTGAGTAATTGTTGTTCTGATATCCAGAAGCTCTTTTTTCGGTCATAAGAGATGGTAGAAGCAACATTACATACAAAATAAGTTACAATGCGAAAAAAAACGGAATAGCATAGTCGGTTAGGAGCCCGTAAAACTGCAGCCATCACCTCCGGCGCCATTATCTGAGTGAGCCAGAGCCATTATCTGATTGCCAAAAGGCAACTAAAGGACTAACTCTAAGCGGGCTGCCATATGTATTTTACTGAGGAGTGGCTTCCTTCTGGCCACTCTACCATAAAGGCCTGGTTAGTGGAGTGCTGCAGAGATGGTTGTCCTTCTTGAAGGTTCTATCTCCACAGAGGAACTCTGGAGCTCTGTTTGAGTGACCATCAGGTTTCTTGGTCATCACCCTGACCAAGGCCCTTCTCCCACAATTGCTCAGTTGGGCCGGGCGACTCCAATCAAGTCATAGAAACATCAAGGATGATCAATGGAAACAGGATGCACCGGAGTTCAATTTCGAGTCTCATAGCAAAGGGTCTGAATGCTTACAGTACCCGTCAAAAGTTGACACCTACTCATTCAAGGGTTTTTCTTTATTTTTACTATTGTCTACATTGTAGAATAGTGAAGACAAACATGGAATCATGTAGTAACCAAAAAAAGTGTTTAACAAAACATATTTTTATATTTGAGATTCTTCAAACTAGCCACCCTTTGCCTTGACAGCTTTGTACACCCATGGCCTTCTCTCAACCAGCTTCACCTGGAATGCTTTTCCAACAGTCTTGAAGGAGTTCCCACATATGCAGAGTACTTGATGGCTGCTTTTCCTTCACTCTGCAGTCCAACTCATCCCAAACAATCTCAATTGGGTTGAGGTCAGGTGCTTGTGGAGGACAGGGCATCTGATGCAGCACTCCATCACTCTCCTTCTTGGTCAAATAGCCCTTACACAGCCTGTAGGTGTATTGGGTCATTGTCCTATTGAAAAACAAATGATAGTCCCACCAGATGGGATGGCGTATTGCTGCAGAATGCTGTGGTAGCCATGCTGGTTAAGTGTTCCTTGAATTCTAAAATCGGACAGTGTCACCAGCAACGCACCTCCACAACTCCATGCTTCACGGTGGGAACCACGCATGCGGAGATCATCCGTTCACCTACTCTACGTCTGAAAGACACGGCGGTTGAACTAAAAATGTCAGAATTCCACCATCTAATGTCCATTGCTCGTGTTTCTTAGCCCAAGCAAGTCTATTGGTGTCCTTTTCGACCATGAAGGCCTGATTCACGCAGGTTTGTTTGTAACACAATCAAACGTGATGGGCCATTTTGCGGGACGTATTGACTGAAAGAAACCGATTTGAAGACAAGTCATGACATCATTGAGCACCAATGATTTGCCCACTGTTTCGTTGATTGACTGCCTTAACCCAATGACCACTGATCGTCTTGAAATCTAGCTGGGTAGATAGCCAATGAGCTGAGCTAAAGGGCAATACGCCATGTTTATGTGTTGCAAGACCAACCCATGTAGTAAGCTTCAGCGTAAAGTGAGTCATTCGCTATCGAAGTTTCATACCGGAAGGAGCTACGCATATTACGCACTGCATTGTTTGGTGAACGCGCAGATTCAGCTGTTTATATATCAATCATTATGGTGACTAAGTCAGGGAAAGCTAAATCTAAGTCTAGATATATATATATATATATATATATATACATACATACAGGGACAATAGCCCTATTGAAAATGTAGCCCAGTGTAGGTAGGCCATTGCAAGTTAAGAGTTTTTTTAAATTGTTTTAATTGCGCCAAAACATTCTAACCCATGCAAAGACCCTTAAAAGGAAGAGTGGTTCTCAAATTCCTGGAGAGTGAGTAGTAGTGGTGCTGTTGGTAAGTGACAAGCCTCAGCATGCCTTACTTACCCATCGATGGTGAGCAGCTCAAAGGGAGCCTGTTTGTCACACACAGGGCAGGTCCACGTGGGCTTCTTCTCATTCATTTGCAGGAAGTAGATGGCATCGAAACACTGCAAGTGGGCACAGGTGAGCACCCGACACGGCACTCCTATCCGCATCTTCACTAGCTGAAAGGAGGAAGAGGAAAGGGAGGTATGTTATTAGCATTAGGCTGTAGACAAATGGTGGGTGGTAGCCTATTCCTCGTGTTGTGGTTTTCTTTGTATTGGTCAGTAACAACTGAAAGGTTTAAGACTTGCTCTTTAATAAGAAATTAAAGCATGACTGGGTGGATATGGCTTGTGGTGAGAGTGCAAATCCTCACAGGACAGATGAGGGACACCCGTAGCCCTGTGGTGGCGATCTCGTTCTCTGGATCAAAGCGTAGCTTGTCCTGGACTGGACACAGCAGAAAGAAACTAGTTCAACGTCACACAGCACAGGTGTAAACATTACTAAAATGCAATAAAGCATGAAAGGCCACTTACTGCGTTCACGACAGCGTTCTGCACTCTCCACTGAGCAGTGTTTAAGTTGGCTGAAGAGCTCTGCTGATGTGAAGACCCGCACTAAATACACTGCCACCGAGTAGCGCTGCACACAGGACAAGAAGACATGAGTGAGCACTGAACAGAATGAACACACTGGAAATAGCAGCAGATATCTGAAAAACAACCACACCATTTCAAATACTTGTCATGGAAATTAATCAAAACAGCTTGCGTACATCACATAGTTTACTTTAGATGTGCAAAAGGCGTCACCTCTCGGCAAGGTTCTAAAATAACAGTGTAAAGTTTCAACCAGAGACTGACCTTGCCGAAGTTGCCCCATGTGACAGTGGCCCGGTTGGTGGCAGTGGAGAGGTGTAACCAGGGTGTGATGTTGACTGGGCGACAGGGACGACGCGGTTCCACACCTGGCTTATTAGATGGGTAGTAACCCTGTACAGAACAAATATAGAAATGTTTAGCAACCAAGATATAGGCATTTTCTTCTGATTTGTTGGTTGGTTTGTTTGCCTGAGGGCATGAGATTCCCCAGCTTGACTACTTACTGGTACATGACAGTAGGACTGGTTGACTTTGACAGCAATATTGGGAGGGTACTGATCTTCCTGGACACCGATTGAGTCTGTATAACAGATTCTGTAAAGGATCATAGCAAAAGCACAGGAGGTTCAGTGGTTATCAGTGTTAGATGGCAACATATGTAATCCTCTTAAACACAGCCATTCACAATGAATGGTTGTGGTGGTCAGATTTGTCATTCAATACACACAAAATGTACACTTTTGTTGGGACTTGATAAAGTTGATAAAGGACACAGTAGAGGAAACTATAATTGTCTGTAAACTTTCCAAATGTCGACAGAACAAACTTCAATAGACGGGTGAATAATTTTCCTTATCTGTGAAATAGACCATGTGACAAATGCAGTAGAAATGCTTTGATGCACATTTTTTATAGAATATAACCATGTTGCAGTCAAGAAATGCTACCATATATATACACACACAAAGGTATGTGGACACCCCTTCAAATTAGTGGATATGGCAATTTCAGCCAAAATTGTTGCTGACAAGTGAATATGGCAGAGCAGCCACACAAGCCTAAGATCACTATGCGCAATGCCAAGCATTGGCTGGAGTGGTCTAAAACTCAACCACCATTGGTTTCCAGAGCAGTGGAAACACGTTCTCTGGAGTGATGAATCACACTTCACTATCTGGTAGTCCGATGGACGTATCTGGGTTTGGCGGATGCCAGGAGAACGCTACCTGCCACAAGCATAATGCCAACTGTAAAGTTTGGTGGAGGAGGAATAATGGTCTGGGGCTGTTTTTCATGGGTAGGGCTAGACCTCAGTTCCAGTGAAGGGAAATCTTAATGCTACAGCATACAATTACATTCTAGACGATTCGGTGCTTCCAACTTTGTGGCAATGCCCTCATGCACAAAGCGAGGTCCATACAGAAATGGCTTGTCAAGATCAGTGTGGAAGAACTTGACTGGCCTGCACAGAGCCCTGACCTTAACCCCATTGAACACCTTTGGGATGAATTGGAACGCCGATTGCGAGTCAGGCCTAATTGCCCAACCTCACTAATGCTCATGGCTGAATGGAACAAGTCCCCGCAGCAATTTTCCAACATCTAGTGGAAAGCCTTCCCAGGCGTCACTACAGACACCCTGGTTCGAATCCAGGCTGTATCACAACCGGCCATGATTGGGAGTCCCATAGGGCAGCGCACAATTGGCCCAGCATCATCCGGGTTTGGCAGTCATTGTAAATAAGAATTTGTTCTCAACTTGCCTAGTTAAATAAAAAGGTACAATTCTATTTTTTTTGTTAATGCTTCTTTCCAATAGAGGGCCTTAAATGTTATGCTGTTGGCATGATGATTGATGCTTGACAAATATTTTTTTTTTAACTGATTGATCCATAATCTCATAATGAAGCCTACCCTCTGTGCTGCATCTGCAAGCTGTTGGCTAGAGCGCATGTGCCAATACCAAAGTGGGCACACTTGCTGTGTATTGCAGACTTTTGTGCCAAAAACATCTAAAGTGTTAAAAATGGGATGGAAACACATACTTCTGTTTTTTATTCTGTAAATGAAGTTACAGCGTAATTATGTACAGCTTTTAACAATGTTTTTTTTTTTTTTTTTTTGGGGGTTTATTTGTCCTGCTACAAATTTTTATAAATGTGTAATGAAAATGTGTTCTTGCATATTCCAACTCCCCCTGAGACACCCGTAGGGAATGGGATCATGCCACAGTCACCATTGTCCACTGCCCCTGGAGCAATTGGGGTTAAGCGCGTTGCTCAAGGGCACAGCAAAAAAAAAAAATCACTTTGTGGGCTCTGGGATTCAAACCAGGGACCTTTCAGTGACTGGTCCAACGCTCTAATCTCAAGGTTACCAAAAAGACACATTTGATGGAAAACCACTACTGCAGGTAAAATGTGCATATTTTTTGTTTGAATGTTATAATATTCACTTGAATATCATTGGACAAATTGATGGAAGCCTAGCTACTGATCTAGAATAGGCTTCAACTGTATGTACCGGAAATTACCTATGCAATTGTGAGATTGGTGTGCTGTTAAGTGTAGGACAGTTGAACTCTTGTAAACTCACCTAAGAACCACCTGGATTGCCTTCATTCCTGGTCGAAGCTCACTAAAACAACAAGGGAGGGAATGTTATGGTACCCCTCAGTGTCCACTCAAAGTCACAAGCAGTAGAAAAAAAAACACAATTAACTTTGAATAAAAGTGTTATGCTCACGTTGAGTTTCTGACTTGGTCCGCTTGGCTCTGTGTTAATTCAAATATGCATTGACTGTCCTGCAGTTTCTCACTGTTCTGGGCAACTACAAGGACAGATGCAGAAGGAAAAAAGATACGTACACATACCACAAGTTCCCTGTGCTTCGCAATGTCCAAAATGTCCTTAGCGCTTAATTGTAATGTCATGTTTCTGTCATTAATATACAGTGTCATCAGAATGTATTCAGACCCCTTAACTTTTTCAACATTTTGTTAGGTTACATACATTTGTCTCATCAATCTACACACAATACTGATAAGGACAAAGCAAATACAGTATAAGAAATGTTTGCTAATTTATATATTTTTTTTTAATGGAAATATCACATTTACATAGGGATTCAGACCCTTTACTCAAGTCCAGGCTCTGGCTGGGCCACTCAAGGACATTGAGACTTGTCACAAAGCCACTCCTGTGTTGACTTGGCTATGTGCTTAGGGTCATTGTCCTGTTTGCAAGGTGATCCTTTGCCCCAGTCTGAGGTCCTGAGTGCTCTGGAGCTGGTTCATTGAGGATCTCTGTACTTTGCTCTGTTCATCTTTCCCTCGATCCTGACTAGTCTCCCAGTCCCTACCGCTGAAAAACATCCCCACAGTATGATGCTGCCACCACCATGCTTCACCGTAGAGATGGTGGCAGGTTTCCTCTAGAAGTGACGCTTCACATTCAGGCCAAAGAGTTCAATCTTGGTTTCATCAGACCAGAGAATCTTGTTTCCCATGGTCAGAGTCTTCAGGTGCTTTTTGGCAAACTACAAGTGGGCTGTCATATGTCTTTTACTGGGGAGTGTCTTCAGTCTGGCCACTACCATAAAGGCCTGATGGTTTGAGTGCTGCAGAGATGGGAGAAACTTCCATAAGGACAACCATCTCCACAGAGGAACTCTAGCTCTCTGTCAGAGTGACCATCGGGTTCTTGGTCACCTCCCTGACCAAGGCCCTTCTCCCCCAATTGCTCAGTTTGGCTGGGTAGCCAGCTCTAGGAAGAGTCTTGGTGTTTCCAAACTACTTCCATTTAAGAATGATGGCCATTGTGTTCTCAGGGACCTTCAATACCTCAGAATTGTTTTGGTACTAGAGGTCGACCGATTAAACGGAATGGCCGATTAATTAGGGCCGATTTGAAGTTTTCATAATTGACCATTGTATTTTTGGACGCCGATTTTGCCGATTCTTTTATTTTTTACACACCTTTATTTAATCTTTATTTAACTAGGCAAGTCAGTTAAGAACACATTCTTATTTTCAATGACGGCCTAGGAACGGTGGGTTAACTGCCTTGTTCAGTTAGCCGTCCTTACGGCTAACTAGTCCAACGCTCTAACCACCTGCCTCACGAGAAGCCTGCCTGTTACGCGAATGCAGTAAGAAGCCAAGGTAAGTTGCTAGCTAGCATCAAACTTATCATATAAAAAACACTCAATCATAATCACTAGTTATAACTACACATGGTTGATGATATTACTAGTTTATCTAGCGTGTCCTGCGTTGCATATAATCGAAGCGGTGCGCATTCGCAAAAAAGGACTGTCGTTGCTCCAACGTGTACCTAACCATAAACATCAATGCCTTTCTTAAAATCAATACACAGAAGTATATATTTTTAAACCTGCATATTTAGCTAAAAGAAATCCAGGTTAGCAGGCAATATTAACCAGGTGAAATTGTGTCACTTCTCTTGCATTCATTGCAAGCAGAGTCGGGGTATATGCAACAGTTTGGGCAGACTGGCTCATTGCGAACTAATTTGCCAGAATTTTACGTAATTATGACATTACGTTGAAGGTAGTGCAATGTAAGAGCAATATTTAGACTTGGGGATGCAATCCGTTAGATAAAATACAGAACAGTTCCATATTTCAATGAAAGAATAAACGTTTTGTTTTTGAAATGATAGTTTACGGATTCGACCGTATTTCTGTGTATTATTATGTTATAATTAAGTCTACGATTTGATAGAGCAGTCTGACTGAGCGATGGTAGGCACCAGCAGGCTCGTAAGCATTCATTCAAACAACACTTTTGTGCGTTTTGCCAGCAGCTCTTCGTTGTGCTTCAAGCATTGAGCTGTTTATGACTTCAAGCCTATCAACTCCCGAGATTAGGCTGGTGTAACCGATGTGAAATGGCTAGCTAGTTAGCGGGGTGCGCTCTAATAGCGTTTCAAAAGTCACTTGCTCTGAGACTTGGAGTAGTTGTTCCCCTTGCTCCGCATGGGTAACGCTGCTTCGAGGGTGGCTGTTGTCGATGTGTTCCTGGTTCGAGCCCAGGTAGCAGAGAGGAGAAGGATGGAAGCCCGAGGGTGATCGAGGGTGACCGAGGGTGATTGACCGTCATCTTGAACTTCTTCTATTTTCTAATAATTGCGCCAACAGTTGTTGCCTTCTCACCAAGCTGCTTGCCTATTGTCCTGTATCCCAGCCTTGTGCAGGTCTACAATTTTATCCCTGATGTCCTTACACAGCTCTCTGGTCTTGGCCATTGTGGAGAGGTTGGAGTCTGTTTGATTGAGTGTCTGGACAGGTGTCTTTTATACAGGTAACGAGTTCAAACAGGTGCAGTTAATACAAGTAATGAGTGGAGAACAGGAGGGCTTCTTAAAGAAAAACTAACAGGTCTGTGAGAGCCAGAATTCTTACTGGATGGTAGGTGATCAAATACTTATGTCATGCAATAAAATGCAAATTAATTATTTAAAAATCATACAATGTGATTTTCTGGATTTTTGTTTTAGATTCCGTCTCTCACGGTTGAAGTGTACCTATGATAAAAAATTACAGACCTCTACATGCTTTGTAAGTAGGAATACCTGCAAAATCAGCAGTGTATCAAATACTTGTTCTCCCCACTGTATGTAAATCAAAAAAAGTATTTGCAAAAATTTCTAGACCTTTTTTCACTTGTCATTATGGGGTATTGTGTGTAGATTGCTGAGGATTTTGTATGTATTTAACACATTTTAGAATAAGGCTGTAATATAAAATGTGGAAAAAGTCATGGGGTCTGAATACTTTCCAAAGGCGGGCCAGTTTTTTTTACTGACCATAAGAGCTGACCAGGAACTTTTTGGCCTCTCTACAAGGACTTGACTAGACCGAAAGCTCTCCACATCTCACTGACAAAGATCACTCACTTAGCTCTGTTGGAGGCAACAGCGTCTCCAGAGTTTGGTAGAAGGGCAGCGACACCAGCTTGACCTCAGCCGCAGGTGTGGAGGACAGCTTGGGGATGCCGTTGAGGTAGTCTGCGCCCTGAGTGCCTGTGGGGGACGAGCTGAGGGAGGAGTAGGCCACCGGAACCCCTTCCGGGCGCCGAGCAGCCAGCCAACCCGACGCCTTGGGGAAGCGTGACTCGTACAGCTGCCGCACGTTCTTCAGCAGCTCTGGGCTGTACTCTGTCTGCACCAGCCTCAGCGCCCGTCCCACCAGATCATGCTTTAGACCACTCTTACTGCGGCCCATGGAGGCCAGCAGCGTCTGCAGGTCAGACACCCGGAAACTCTTCACCATGTTCTGAAGGGAAGACACAAAGGAGAGAGTGATAGGAAGAGGGGAAGTTTTGGATTACCATCTTGATTCCTTGAGCTAGGCAAGTGCCAATAACTTAAAAAAGGTAGCCTACACTAGTTACTCAACCCTGCACGTTAAGAGGCTGCTGCCCTATGTACATGAAATCACTGACACTTTAATAATGTTGTACTCATGTCATATGTACAGTTGAAGTTTTACATAGCCAAATACAATGAAACTCAGTTTCACAATTCCTGACATTTAATCATAGTAAAAATGTCCTGATTTAGCCAACTGCAGTAAAAGGTTAAAGAAGGATTTTTAAGCCTTGAGACATGGATTGTGTATGTGGCCATTCAGAGGGTGAATGGGCAAGATAATATTTAAGTGCCTTTGAAAGGGGTATGGTAGTAGATGCCAGGCGCAGGACTGGCTTAATGCAGGGGTTTACCGGGGCTGAAGCCCCTGGGCCCAGGAGGCAACAAAATATATATAAATAAAGGAACTGTATCCAGTATATATTACACACACACACACAATATAAGATAGATAGGAGAGTTGAAGTCAGAAGTTTACATAAACTGAGTTTAAATGTATTTGGCTCAGGTGTTTCACAATTCCTGACATTTAATCCTAGCAAAAATTCCCTGTCTTAGGTCAGTTAGGATCACAACTTTATTTTAAGAATGTGAAATGTCACAATAATAGTAGTGAGAATGATTTCTTTCAGCTTTTATTTCTTTCATCACATTCCCAGTGGGTCAGAAGTTTACAAACACTCAATTAGGTAGCATTGCCTTTAAATTGTTTAAATTGGGTCAAACATTTTGGGTAGCCTTCCACAGGCTTCCCACAATAAGTTGGGTCAAACAAGCTTTTTTAGTTCTGCCCACAAATATTCTATAGGTTTGAGGTCAGAGATTTGTGATGGCCACTCCAATACCTTGACTTTGTTGTCCTTAAGCCATTTTGCCACAACTTTGGAAGTATGCTTGGGGTCATTGTCCATTTGGAAGACCCATTGGCAATCAAGCTTTAACTTCCTGATTGATGTCTTGAGATGTTGCTTCAATATATCCACAATTTTCTTTCCTCATGACGCCATCTATTTTGTGAAGTGCACCAGTCCCTCCTTCAGCAAAGCACGCCCACAACATGATGCTGCCACCCCCATGCTTCAAGGTTGGGATGGTGTTCTTCAGCTTGCAAGCATCCCCCTTTCTCCACCAAACATAATGATGGCCCTTATGGCCAAACAGTTCTATTTTTGTTTCATCAGACCAGGGGACATTTCTCCAAAAAGTACGATCTTTGTCCCCATGTGCAGTTGCAAACCGTAGGCTGGCTTTTTTTAATGGCGGTTTTGGAACAGTGGCTTCTTCTTTGCTGAGCGGCCTTTCAGGTTGTCTATTGGACTCGTTTTACTGTGGATATAGATACTTTTGTGCCGTTTTTCTCCAGCATCTTCACAAGGTCCTTTGCTGTTCTGGGATTGATTTGCATTTTTCGCACCAAAGTACGTTCATCTATTGGAGACACAACGCATCTCCTTCCTGAGCAGTATGACAGTTGCGTGGTCCCATGGTGTTGTTACTTGCGTACTATTGTTTGTACAGATGAACGTGGTACCTTCAGGCATTTGGAAATTGCTCCCAATGATGAACCAGACTTGTGGAGGTCTACAATTTTTTTTCCTGAGGTCTTGGCTGATTTCTTTTAATTTTCCCATGATGTCAAGCAGAGGCACTGAGTTTGAAGGTAGGCCTTGAAATACATCCACACGTACATCTCCAATTGACTCAAATGATGTCAATTCGCCTATCAGAAGCTTCTAAAGCCATGACATAATTTTCTGGAATTTCCAAGCTGTTTAAAGGCACAGTCAACTTAGTGTATGTAAACTTGTGACCCACTGGAATTGTGATATAGTGAATTATAAGTAAAATAATCGGTCTGTAAACACGAGCATTTTGCTATACCCGTAATAACATCTGCTAAATATGTGTATATGACCAATAACATTTGATTTGAAGAGCTGTGCACAGACCTATCTATATAATTACCTGGTATAAAGAAATTAACACTCAGCATGTCAACTCAAATGATTAATGCTAAATTGAAATACACATGACCAGAAGTATGTAGACACCTGCTCGTCAAACATCTCATTCCAAAATCATGGGCATTAATAGGGAGTTGATCCCCCCCCTTTGCTGCTATAAACAGCCTCCACTCTTCTGGGAAGGCTTTCCACTAGATGTTGGAACATTGCTGCTGCCGGCACTTGATTCCATTAAGCCACAAGAGCATTAGTGAGGTTGTGCGATTAGGCCTGGCTCAGTCGGCATTCCAATTCATACCAAAGGTGTTCGATGGGGTTGAGGTCAGGGTTCTGTGCAGGCCAGTCAAATTCTTCCACACCGATCGACAATCCATTTCTGTATGGACCTCACTTTGTACAAGGGGGCATTGTCATGCTGAAATAGGAAAGGGCCTTCCCCAAAACTGTTGCCACAAGGTTGGAAGCACAGAACCATCTAGAATGTCATTGTATGCCGTAGCGTTAAGATTTCCCTTCACTGGAACTAAGGGGCTTAGCCTGATCACTCCAGAGAACATGTTTTCACTGCTCCAGAGTCCAATGGAGGCGAGCTTTACACCACTCCAGCCGACACTTGGCATTGCACATGTTGATCTTAGGCTTGTATGCAGCTGTTCGGCCATGGAAACCCATTTCATTAAGCTCCCGACGAAGTTTGTGTGCAGACGTTTCTTCCAGAGGCAAACAAGGACTGACAATTTTTACGCTCTACAGCACTCGGCGGTCCCGTTCTGTGAGCTTGTGTGGCCTACCACTTCCCGGCTGAGCCGTTGTCGCTTCTAGACGTTTCCACTTCACAATGACACCACTCACAGTTGACCGGGCAGAAAGTTACTTACTGACTTGTTGGAAAGTGTGATGGTGTCATTCTAATGCAAATGTTTGTCTATAGAGATTGCATGGATGTGTGCTTGACTTTATACACCAGGCAGCAATGGGTGTGGCTGAAATAATAGCTGAATCCACTAATTTGAAGGTGTCCACATATACTTGTGTAAATATAGTGTCTGTGCACTTGCTTCAAGTAATATTTTCGTCCCTCCCATCTAGAATTCAGTAGCATGACCCATGAGCCCCTTCTGTTCCTAACACCATGCATAGAATATTTTTCTTGCAAACAAAACCTAGACTGGTCCCCCCTTTAAGTAGTGTAGGACACAACACCGTCGGTGCATTTGAAAACCCATCAATGCATGTAGCTAGCTAGTCACTATCTACACTGAACAAAAATAGATGCAACATGTAAAGTATTGGTCCCATGTTTCATGAGCTGAAATGAAAGATCCCATAAATGTTACATACACAGAAAATACTTCTCATATTTTGTGCACATCTGTTAGTGAGCATTTTTCCTTTGCCAAGATAATCCATCCACCTGACAGGTGTGCATATCAAGAAGCTGATTAAACAGCATGATTACACAGGTGCACCTTGTGCTGGGGACAATTAAAGGCCACAAAAAATGTGCAGTTTTGTCCAACACCACAGATGTCTCATGTTGAGGGAGCATGTAATTGGCATGCTGACTGCAGGAATGTCCACCAGAGCTTTTGCCAGAGAATTTAATGTTACTTCTTTGAGAGAAAAAAAATAAACCTGCACACTAATCTTGATAGCATCAGTGCTCTTTAATAAGCTTTATGTATCAGCCCCAAGGCCTTCGCCAGAGCTTTTGTGATTTTTTTTCCCAGTCTTTTTTTTTTTTGCACCCTTATGTAGACAGCTTTACTCACATCCATCGAATGTGGTTCGAGTCGAGGGAAAATAAGTGTTACCAAATATAACATTGTGAATTTCATAAATATTCTAATAAAAGGGTGTACATAAAACATATTAAACACATCTGTAAAACCACAATGAGGACATCAACCCACCAAGCAAGTTTTCATAAATCATTGGGTACAGCGCAATACAGAGTAATCTGAAATGGGAGCATTCATTCATGTTCAAAACGGTTCCCAATAAATGACAATACGTGCTCCACCACCCATGTTATCTACATGATTAAATGTCCATGTGGATTGTGTTACGTAGGTAAAACCTCTCGTTCTCTAACAGAGAATTTGTAAATATAAATTAAAAAATCAGAAGAAACGACAGGGATTATACAGTCCCAGTAGATTTTAAATGACCAAAAATATGACATTTCTACCGTCAGATTTTGTGGCATTGAGAAGGTCAAGATATCAGACAGGGGAGGTGACATAAATAATACTCTGAGCCAAAGAGAATGTTTTTAATGATGAAATGCCAATGTATGTTACGTTGTAAATTTGATCAATTAATGCCCACATTTCAGATTACTCTGACGTCACACTATTTTAATATTTATCAAATGCACATTGTAACGCTTACTTATTTTCCCTCGACTCTAACCCCATTTGATGCATGGAACGGATGTGGGTGGAGCCATGTCGACAATTACTTTTTTTTAACTAAAAAGCTTGACGAAGGCCTTGAGGCCGATACGTAAAGCCTATTAAAGAGAAGTGATACTATCAAGAGAAGTGTGGGTTTCTTATTTTTTCCCCTCATCTTATTCAACTTTTACCATGCACCTTAAAAAAAAGACAGCTCAGATGTGCGAGTGCCCTTTGAATTTTGAATGTTAATTTCTCTATCATAAATCGCTTCAAATGGTGGTACATCTAACCTGGGTTGCTCCTCTTTTCAGTTCGCTGCAGCTAGAGGCTTGGACGAGCTGCAAAAAAAACCTCCACTGTTTTTATCTCTTCATTCAAAGACTCAATCGTGGACACTTACTGACTGTTGTGGCTGCTTCGCGTGATGCATTGTTGTCTCTACCTTCTTGCCCTTTGTGCTGTTGTCTGTGCCCAATCATGTTTGTACCATGTTTTGTGCTGCTGCCATGTTGTTATGTGTTGCTACCATGCTGTGTTTTCATGTGTTTCTGCCATGCTAGGTTGTCTTAGGACTCTATCTTTATGTAGTGTTGTGTGACTTGCCTAGTTAAATAGAAGGTTAAATGAAAAAATAACCGGCCTCACAACCACATACCACATGTAACGCCAGCCCAGAATCTCCACATCTGGCTTCTTCACCTGCAGGATCATCTGAGACACGCCACCACACAGTTGATGAAACTGTGGGTTTGCACAACTGAAGAATTTCGGCACAAATTGTCAGAAACAGTCTCAGGGAAGCTCATCTCCGTGCTTGTCGTCCTCACCTGGGTCTTGACATGACTGCATTTTGGTGTTGTAACAGAGTTGTGGGCAAACGCTCACCTTCGACGGCCACTGGCACGCTGGAGAAGTATTCACTTCACGGATGAATCCAAGTTTCAACTGTACCAGACAGATGGCAGACAGTGTATGGCATCTTGTGGGTGAGCGGTTTGCTGATGTCAACATTGTGAACAGTGTCCATGGTGGCGGTGGGGTTATGGTATGGGCTGGCATAAGATAGCCATTGATAGAACGCAATTGTTAGTTGCCTATTTGAATGCACAGAGATACCCTGATGAGAGCCTGAGGCCCATTGTCGTGAAATTCATCTGCCGCCATCACCTCGTTTCAGCACGAAATGCACAGCCCCATGTCACAACGATCTGTACACAATTCCTTGAAGCTGAAAAATGTCCCAGTTTTTCGATGGCCTGCATACTCACCAGGTATCTCACCCATTGTGCATGTTTGGAATGCTCTGAATCGACAGCGTGTTCCAGTTCCCGCCAATATCCAGCAACTTCGCAGAGCCATTGAAGAGTAGTGGGACAACTTTCCACAGCCTGAACAACTATATGTGAAGATGTGTCGCTCTGTATGAGGCAAACGGTTGTCACACCAGACACAGACAGGTTCTGATCCACGACCCTACCTTTTTTTTTAAAGGTATCTGTGACTGACAGATTAATCTGTATTCCCAGTCATGTGAAATCCATAGATTAGGCTTTATTAATTGATTTCAATTGACTGATTTCCTATATGAACTGTAACTCAGTATAATATTTGTTGCGTTTATATTTTTGTTCAGTGTAGTTATAAAAGTCTTGCAAACTAAATTACATCAATCTCATTAATTCAGGTTCATTTCTACAACTCGTGTATCAGGCTTGCAGCGTGTAGAGGTGGACAGCGGCATTGACAATTGCCTTGTCTGACAAGAAGCTAGGCTAGTGGGTAAGCTAACGTTACCTCCACTTGCTTTGTTGTTATCCCAACAGTGAAAATACGTCCATTGACAAGTCAAAGTGCCAGTGGATGGACCGAATGTTGAATGCAATCTCTCGCATAAACATTCAATGATACAATTTCGCACTGACTCCCTGCTGGCGAGTGTTTTTATGGCCTCATCATTCATTTTCCATGTCCCTGCTAGCTAACGTTAGCTAGACGCACTTAGCGGCAAAGAGAAACCAGTTTCAATATAACTACCAATTTATCAACCTTCACTAAGTTAAACCCTTTTATACAGTATTCATGGGAAACCTTTACAGTTTCCCATACTAACCGGCCATCTCCCACGCAGGCCCTTTCCTATCAACCCGGTCGAGCGGATCTCTGCTTACCATCGCTTCCACCAGTTCGCCCGCCATCTTTGTACAGCAGCCCCGCGAGAGGCAGAGCCGAAAGGTAGTCCTTCACCAGTGAGAAGCAGACGGGACGCTCGCTGCTCGACGCTTCTCTGCTTCCAATCACAGCGCAACCACACTACGAGCTTCAAGGAGTACGTTGAAAGTAGGCGTGTCATCATTGTTTTAAAGTGACAGTTAAACTTTTTTTAAACACTCAGAGACAGGCCTCCCATCTATGTAAGGCCTCACTTATAAGAAAACATAACCAGCCACTAAGTAGCTGAACGCTGGAGTTTGCTGAGTTTTATACTATCGAATCAAAGAGGATATGCATTGTGAAAATAATTCAAATTCAAAACAAGAGGAACGCATGACCTGTTAAATGGGGAGGAGCGCATGGCCCAATCAACTCCTGTCCAAGTGAAATATTCCGCTTCGGGAAATGCAACGAACCATTGGATATCGAATAAACTCTTTATCTATTTTGAACAATAATCTAAATATTCTCAGGGAGCCAAGTCAAGATGCAGTACACAGATGTAGTGCACTGAAGTCACATTGGAAGAGAGGTTATACATGCTTCTCGATTTAAAAATGCAGTCCAATGAATAAGAGCAGTCCTATGTTAATTATTTTCTCTTGATTTCACACCCTCCCCTGGTAATCCATTTCTGGATTTTCAAACTTCTTGATTTGTGCTGAAGAACAGAGATCGTAAACCAAAACCATTTATGTTTAAAATCAAATGAAAGAATAATATAAACTTTAATATATAATCTTTGCATGATTTGACTTTCACCTCAAGTTTGCATATTAACTGTGACAAGTAACAGATAATTGGAACAATATATATTGTCCCAGCTCTGCTCTATGTAGGCCTACTTTAATACCATTCCCGTGTGCTTTATCATAAATTGTTTGCTTGCACACATACAAATTTGAGCAAAAATTATATTCACAAGACAGTCAGTGTCTTACAAAACCTCCAGTTCTGTGAAATATCAGCTCCATATTATAATCAAACAGTGTTGGCTTAAGGTATTGTAAATTTAAATAGAGGTGTATGTCCTCTTGACAATGACATAATTATCTTCAGTATTTTTTTATTATGGAATCATTTCAATTTAATGATACATTTTATCACATGTCTCATTCAGGCTACTTGGATGGTGTAGGCAGGCTGTAGTAGTAGTTCTTCAACTTGGACAGACGAGGGCAATATAGTCCACCGGTGGTTCATTCCTCTCATTCTTGAACAGCCCCAATTCGTCTGGACATGGACTCTACAAGTTGTCGAAAGTGTTCCACAGGGAAGCTGTTCCATGTTGACTCCAATGCTTCCCACTGTTGTGTCAAGTTGGCTGGATGTCCTTTGGCACTCACAAGAAACTGTTGAGTGTGAAAAACTCTGCAGCTTTTTTTCCCACCTTTATTTAGCCATTTAGGCAAGTTGAGAACAAGTTCTCATTTACAACTGCGACCTGGCCAAAAATAAAGCAAAGCAGTTCGACACAAACAACAACACAGAGTTACACATGGAGTAAACAAAACATACAGTCAATAATACAGTTGAAGAAACTCTATATACAGTGTGTGCAAATGAGGTAAGAAAAGGGAGGTAAGGCAATAAATAGGCCATGGTGGTGAAGTAATTACAATATAGCAATTAGACACTGGAGTGATTGATGTGCAGAAGATGTATGTGCAAGTAGAGATACAGGGGTGCAAAGGAGCAAGATAAATAAATAAATACAGTATGGGGATGAGGTAGTTGGATGGGCTATTTACAGATGGGCTATGTACAGGTGCAGTGATCTGTGAGCTGCTCAGACAGCTGGTCCTTAAAGCTAGTGAGGGAGGTAAGAGTCTCCAGCTTCAGTGATTTTTGCAATTCATTCCAGTCATTGGCAGCAGAGTACTGGAAGGAAAGGCGGCCAAAGGAGGAATTGGCTTTGGGGGTGACTAGAGAGATATACCTGCTGGAGCGCGTGCTACGGGTGGGTGCTGCTATGGTGACCAGTAAGCTGAGATAAGGCGGGGC
The DNA here is from genome assembly GCF_018296145.1 of Oncorhynchus tshawytscha. NCBI lineage: Eukaryota > Metazoa > Chordata > Actinopteri > Salmoniformes > Salmonidae > Oncorhynchus > Oncorhynchus tshawytscha. Next base: position 54,377,842 of record NC_056433.1, read on the forward strand.
CTTACCTATATCAGAGACTTGTAGATGACCTGAAGCCAGTGGGTTTGGCGATGAGTGTGAAGCGAGGGCCAGCCAACGAGAGCGTACAGGTTGCAGGGGTGGGTATTATATGGGGCTTTGGTGACAAATGGATGGCACTGTGATAGACTGCATCCAATTTGTTGAGTAGAGTGTTGGGGGCTATTTTGTAAATGATATCGCCGAAATCGAGTATCGGTAGGATGGTCAGTTCTTGACACAAACCAGTGAGACAGGCACCTACTACCATATCCAGTTCAAAGGCACTTAAATATTTTGTCTTGCACATTTCCACTTTGAATGGCACACATTCACAATCCATGTCTCAATTGTCTCAAGGATTAAAAATAATTATTTATACACTGATTGAAGTGGATTTGACAAGTGACATCAATAAGGCATCATAGCTTTCACCTGGATTCACCAGGTCAGTCTATTTCATGGAAAGAGCAGGTGTTCTTAATGTTTTGCATACTCAGTATATACATTATACACATCATTGGTGTAAAACGGTTTGCATGCCCCACCTTGTTCTATTACAGTAACTACAACCAGAGAGACAGAGGGGAGAGGGTCGACTCCGCTCCAAATCTGTCCTAGTTAAAAAAAGCGCTAAGCAGACCGAGGGAGGGTTTTTGTATGGGGGGCAATGAGAGCATTTCGCTACACTCGCAATAACATCTGCTAACCATGTGTATGTGACCAATAAAATTTGATTTGATTTGATTTGAAAGGAAGACACAGAGTTACCTCTGCTGCAGAGGATAACTTCATTAGAGTTACCAGCCTCAGAAATCGGCAATTAACTACACCTCAGATTGCACCTCACAGAGGTCAAGTAACAGACACATCTCAACATTAACTGTTCAGAGGAGACTGCGTGAATTAGGCCTTCATGGTCAAATTGCTGCAAGGAAACCACTACTAAAAGACATCAATAACAAGAAGAGACATTCCTAGGCCAAGAAACACGAGCAATGGACATTAGACGGTGGAAATCTGTCCTTTGGTCTGATGAGTCCTAATCAGGTTCCCACCATAAAGCATGAGGTGTGATGGTGTGGGATTGCTTGCTGATGACACTGTCAGTGATTTATTTAGAATTCAAGGCACACTTAACCAGCATGGATACCATAGCATTCTTCAGCGATACGCCATCCCAACTGGTTTGCACTTCGTGGGACTATCATTTGTTTTTCAACAGGACAATGACCCAACACACCTCCAAGCTGTGTAAGGGCTATTTGACCATGGAGAGTGATGGAGTGCTGCATCAGATGACTTGGCCTCAACAATCACCCGACCTTAATAAATCTTCTTCAGGATCGGTGTCACGTCTGCGGGACGGTTGATCTAATGTAGGCTAATGTGATTAGCATGAGGTTGTAAGAAACAAAACAATTCCCATGACATAGACATATCTGATATGGGCAGAAAGCTTAAATTCTTGTTAATCTAACTGCTCTGACCAATTTACAGTAGCTATTAGAGTGAAAGAATACCATGCTATTTTTGAGGAGAGTGCACAGTTATGAAATGTATGAATAAACCAATTAGACATATTTGGGCAGAATTGATAAAACATTTTGAATAGATACGCAAGATCTCGCTGGATCACTCTAAAATGTTGCACATACAGGGCTGCCATCTAGTAGCCAAAGTCTAAATTGAGACTGGGCTAGAATAATTAATTATGCCCTTTTTCTTACATTTCAAAGATGATTGTGCAAAAAAACAATACAAAAAAGGTTGTTTTTTCTTTGTATTATCTTTTACCAGATCTAATGTGTTATATTATCCTACATTCCTTTCACATTTCCACAAACATCAAAGTGTTTCCTTTCAAATGTTATCAAGAAAATGCATATCCTTGCTTCAGGGCCTGAGCTACAGGCAGTTAGATTTGGGTATCGCAAAATTGAATAAAAGGGTATGTCAAAATTGAAAAAAAGGGGTGGATCCTTAACCCAATTGAGATGGTTTGGAAATGCAGAGTGGACTGCAGAGTGAAGAAAAAGCAGCCAACAAGTGCTCAGCATATGTGGGAACTCCTTCAAGACTGTTGGAAAAGCATTCTTCATTAAACTGGTTGAGAGAAAGCCAAGAGTGTGCAAAGCTGTCATCAAGGCAAAGGGTGGCTTTGAATAATCTAAAATAACAAATATATTTATTTAGATTTGTTTAACACTTTTTTGGTTACTACATGATTCCATATGTGTTATTTCATAGTTTTGAAGTCTTCACTATTATTCTACAATGTAGTAAATTGTACAAATTAAGAAAAACCCTTGAATGAGTAGATTTGTCCAAACTTTTTACTGGTACTGTAATTTAGCCAACAAAAATGTCTAAACAAAATGAAAGAAATTACTTATTGCATTGGCTATTTCAAGAACTGGTTCAGATTATTACATAGGCCTACAATAATAATAATAATAATAACAATTTACAATAATAATAATGACAACACAATTTCTAATAAATACTAAAATAAATAAATGAAAGTTAGAAGATTGCATCAAATCTGAATAATGATTTACACACAGTCTATTTGGCCACAACAACGTTCTTTTCATCTTTGTCCACTAAAATATTAAAACTTTTCCCAGAGGACATTTCCCTTGTTGGCTTCTTTTCACTATACTTTTTACTCTACTGTTTCTGCTCTAACTTTCATCACTTAAATCACTCCAATCGGTTCCAATCGGTAAATCAATTTTAATTGCACATACCTGAGACCGTGGAAATTATATCCGACCAGGTCTGAGACAAAAGTCTGAATTCATGGCCCAGACCTGTTCGGGTCCCGGTTCGGATCTCAGTATTTTGTGTCTGTTGAAACCGTGAAAACCTCTATTGCCTGCCTATCTTTCATAAGGTAATGACAGTCAACCTGACTCTTAACAACAATGTCTTTAGACTGTGGCGTTGACACAGCTGTAGGCATGTGCGTAGCCAGTGTCACAGTCTTGTTTGGGTACGGCTGAGTCAGTGTCCTGAGAAAGTGACTGTGAGCCTCAACTGTAGGTCAGTGTTTCCCAATCCAGGTCCTTGAGTACCCCTAACAGTACACGTTTGTATTGTGACCCTGGACAAGCACACCTGATTCAACTTGTCAACTACTCATCAAATCAAATCAAATCAAATGGTATTAATCAGATGCGCCAAATACAACCTTACATTGAAATGCTTACTTACAAGCCTTTTACCAACAATGTAGTTTAAAGAAAAATAAGTGTTAAGTAAAATAGATATAATTTTTTTTTAAATATATATATATATATATATTTATTTATTTTTATTTTTTAAATTATATCTATTTTACTTAACACTTACATATATATATATATATATATATATATATATATATATATATATATATATATATATATATATAATAAAAAAATAAAGTAAAATAATAGTAATAGAGGCTATATACAGGGAGTACTGGTACAGAGTCAATGTGCGAGGGCACAGGTTAGTTGTGGTCAAAGAGGTAATATGTACATGTAGGTAGAATTAAAGTGACTATGCATAGATGATAAACAGAGAGTAACAGCAGCGTAAAAGGGGAGGGGGGGCAATGCAAATAGTCTGGGTCGCCATTTGATCAGCAGTTCAAGAGTCTTATGGCTTGGGGGAAGAAGCTGTCAAAAAGCCTTTTGGTCCTTGACTTGACGCTCCAGTACCGCTTGCCGTGCGGTAGCAGAGAGAACAGTATGACTATGGCAACTGGAGTCTTTGACAATTTTTAGGGCCTTCCTCTGACATTGCCTGGATGGCAGGAAGCTTGGCCCCAGTGATGTACTGGGCCGTACGCACTACCCTCTGTAGTGCCTTGCGGTCGGAGGCCAAGCAATTGCCATACCAGGCAATGATGCAACCAATCAGGATGCTCTCGATGGTACAGAGAACTTTTTGAGTTTCTGAGGACCCGTGCCAAATCTTTTTAGTCTCCTGAGGGGGAATAGGTTTTGTCGTGCCCTCTTCACGACTGTCTTGGCACTGGTGTAGTACGATTCGATCTTAGTCCTGTATTGACGCTTTGCCTGTTTGATAGTTTGTCTGAGGGCATAGCGGGATTTATTTTAAGCTTCCGGGTTAGAGTCCCGCTCCTTGAAAGCGACAGCTCTAGCTTTTAGCTCAGTGCGGATGTTGCCTGTATTCCTTGGCTTCTGGTTGGGGTACATACAGTCACTGTGGGGACAACGTCATCTGTGATGGAGCCAGTGACTGATGTGGTGTACTCCTCAATGCCATCAGAAGAATCCCTGGAACATATTCCAGTCTGTGCTAGCAAAACAGTCCTGTAGCGTAACATCTGCTTCATCTGACCACTTCTTCATTGACCGAGTCACTGGTGCTTCCTGCTTTAGTTTTAGCTTGTAAGCAGGAATCAGGAGGATATAATTATGGTCAGATTTGCCAAATGGAGGGCTAGGGAAAGCTTTGTATGTGTCTCTGTGTGTGGAGTAAAGATGGACTATAGTTTTTTCCCTTTGGTTGCACATTTAACATGCTGATAGAAATTAGGTAATATGGATTAAAGTTTCCCTGCATTAAAGTCCCCGGCCACTAGGAGTGCCGCCTCTGGGTGAGTGTTTTCCTGTTTGCTTATGGCCGTATACAGCTCATTGAATGCAGTCTTAGTGCCAGCATCAGTTAGTGGTGGTAAATAGACACCTACGAAGAATATAGATGAAACTCTCTTGGTAAATAGTGTGGTCCACAGCTTATGACGAGATACTCTACCTCAGGAGAGCAAAACCTTGAAACTTCCACACTATTAGATTTTGTGCACCAGCAGTTTTTTTTTACAAATATACTCAGACCGCCACCCCTTGTCTTACCAGAGGTGGCTGTTCTATCTTGCCGGTGCAACTTAAAAGCCGCAAGCTTTATGTTATTCATGTCGTTGTTCAGCCACGACTCAGTGAAACATAAGATAATACCGTTTTTAATGGCCCGTTGGTAGGATATACGTGATCATAGATCGTCTGTTTTGTTATCCAATGATTGTACGTTGGCTAATAGGACTGATGGTAAAGGCAGATTACCCACTCGCCTTCGGATCCTTACAAGGCACCCTGACCTACGTCCAAATATCTGTATCTCTTTCTCCTGAGAATGACAGGGATGAGGGCCTTGTCGGGTGTCTGAAGTAAATCCTTTGCGTAGGGATGTTTTTTTGATTGTAGTACCTAATTTATGATAAATGTATTACTGTTTTATAACAGAATCTCTTACAGTAACTCTGATAATGTGCACTATACGGAGCATCCTCCGTCCAAACCCATTTAAGTAGGGATAATGCTGTTTAAATGCCTTTTGGTGCTGCTGAAGCACCCTCTGAACACCATGTCGTACTAAATCAGTGTTTAATCTCCCATAATTACAAAGATTTGCTGTGGTTTAAGAAAATTAATCGGCCTTGATTTGACCCCCTCCCTCTGCTTCTCCTGTCTCTATTGCCCCTCACTGTGAGGGATACATTTACGGACGTTTAAATAGTGGTACCATCACAACTCTGATCCATTCTGATCTAGTTTTCACAAGATACATTTGAGGAAGGAAATAACACTGCATAAATTCTTTTTTTCCTTCATTTTCTTCTTCTTCTATCAGATCAGTGTGGTATAACACGTTTGATTGTCCTTAACCTATACAGGCTTTGGCATCACATTGAGTTGAGTTACCAAACAATCAGGGTAAATTGGGACTATCCCATTTAATTGTCCTAACTTGATCTTGTGACCAAAGAGACTGCAGTCATTAACTTACTTAGCCCAAAGTACATTGAAGAGAGGCATCTTACTTGATGCACAGCAGTGTCATAGACCAGCACTGGGAAACTGAGCAACAAAAACATCTGTGAAGAATCTGAGGATTGTATTGTGGTGGAAATAGGTAATCTACATTTAAAGTGTTAGCAACTGCCTTAAAAGTCCAACAAGGCCCATGGAGGACAGAAGCAGCTGCAACACTGGCCGGGAGCGCTTGGGACTACGCTTCACCATAGACTACCTGCTGTACAACAAGGACAGTAAGAGCATGAGAGAGGAGGCAAAGAGTCCCCCAGCAGAGCAGACCTCTCATAGTCCAGTGGAGGAGCGGAGTCCTGACATCCTCTCAGAGAGGGAAAGTATCAAACTTGGGAGCCCTGAGAAGGGGCCCGAAGGAGAAGAGGGGTCAGAGGAGGAGGATGAAGAGGAGGAGGAGGTCAAAGTGAAAGAAGATCAAGAGGCGACCACTACAGACAGTCCATGGGGCAAGCCCACCCAGTCCTACATCGCCCTTATCTCTATGGCCATACTTGCATCAGAGGAGAAGAAGCTGTTGTTGTGTGACATCTATCACTGGATCATGGATAGCTACCCCTACTTCAAGAGCAAGGTATGTCCAAGTGATTCAATTCAGGGTTCATTCCAAGTGGAATATTTGTCTGAACTAGGGTTGGGATCAGTTTAATTTCAATTCAGGAGATATATTCCAATTCAGGAATTGAAAAGAGTGCCATTTATTTTCAAAGCAGATTGTTTTTGATTCTTGAAATTCTATTTCAATTCACTTCAAACACAGACTGAATTGAATTGGAATTTACATTGCCAGCTCCCTGTATTGGCAATAGTCTGTAATTCTAATCAATTTAACTGCATAACATTAGATACTCATGAGAAAAACCTGATCAAGAAATGACTAGTGTGTGGAAAGTTTCCAAAAACCTAAAGTACTATTCATTACGCACATCCTCCACTGTAGTCAAAAGAAAGAAAAAAGTATATCTGACGTTTTCTCTTTTCACTATATTCCCATTGTGAACTGTTGAAAAAGGGTGATCTGGCACGGTAATGGGTAGAATTACTGCATGCATGAACCTGGCTCAGCTGATTATGTTGTTGCATGGAAGGTCTAACTGAGTAACCTATAGGCTGCAGGTAATTCTGTTGATAGCCGCAACGGGTTAAGAACTAAAACTAGCTCTTTAACAGGTGTAACAACAGGTTTACCTCATGGGATTAGGGGAATTAAACAAGGTGAACGTGGTGGTTTCGTCTGTCAGTCAACTCAAACAACCGTAACCAAACGTCACTATGGCCCTTTTACATGGCCTGGCACCAATGAAATAAATGCAAGGGAAAATTGTTAATATTCTCTGTACAATGTATACGGGGGATTCAGCCATGAGGGAATGCCATTTTTGGTTTCTAATAATTGAGTACAAGGATGATGTTGGATCATTTCTGTTCCAGGGCCACATACAACACTTAGTTCATGAATCACCTTTATTCTTCATGTCTCATATGTGAACATTATTGTTGTCCTATAGGATAAGAACTGGAGGAACAGCGTCAGACACAACCTGTCTCTGAACGAATGCTTTGTGAAGGCTGGTCGGAGTGACAATGGTAAAGGGCATTTCTGGGCCATCCACCCCGCTAACTTCCAAGACTTCTCCAATGGGGACTACCATCGCCGCCGAGCTCGCCGCAGGATCCGCAGGGTGACAGGACAGCTCCCGTATGCCCTGCACGCACCCTATTACCCCATCAACAGGCCCAGGGGGGTGCCGTGCTGGTGCTGCCCCCCAGCCCACCCTCTCTCCATGGCCCACCCTCTGTCCTGCCTCTCAGCCAGGATGTATTGGAGCTGGGCTAGCCAGTATGCCAGACGACACCCATCCCTCCACGCTCCGGTTCAATAGCACCACATAGAATTGGATGCATGTTTGATGTTGAACTACTCTTTGTATGACATGTGGCTGAGAGAGATGTATTGAGTATGATTGTGAAATCTGTGGCTAGCTGGCACAAATAAGAGTACCAAAGCACCAAAGTACTATGTTGCACTATTTATTGTTTGAAATGTGATACACCAGATTTGTACTGTAATATTATGTATATTGTATTTGATGAGTACTGTATATGAAGAAATAGAATTGTAAATATATTGATGAACATATTGCATTATTTTATATATCTTCAACAATTTCAAATAAATAAACAAAAAAACCTAACCAACAATGTGTCAATGATTTCTGTCAAACATGAGAAATGCTTACACAGAATGATATATTATATAATATATATATATATATATTAATAAATATATATATAATATATAATATTTTAAATCTATAAATAAAACACTTTACAGCAAGGGTTGGAACTGGTTGACCAAAAACCGGAAACTAACTAAATGATTTGAAGAACAGAACGCTAACTGAAAAAAAGTGATCTATACTGTTCTGGAACAGAACCGTTATTTTAAAAGCATGGGAACCGGTTACTAACATTCTGGGCATTTTGTCCAGTCCCACACAACAAACAAAGTGCCAACAAAGCCCCTACGTAAAGCCTTCACTCTGAAACGTATTCCAGCGTCTGTCTGACAACTAGAAATCTTTGCTAGTAGGTGTGCGTGTGTGTGTAGGCTACCTGCCACTCCCCTCTGAAACATAGGTTACTGAAGCCTACTGACAATGGTGCAAGCGTAATTCAGAAATTAGGGATAGATGTTAAATTAGAGAAGAATAGGTTGACTTTTTCAATGCTAGTTAATGATGCTATAGTTATCAAGCTTCACATTGGATTTATTAACTACAAAAAGGTAAGATGTGTTTTTATTTCTAGTGCCGCTCTGCACACACAAGCTAGCTAGCTAACGCTTGCTCTGGTCCAACTTTAAACCAACTCGGAAGTTCAAAGACATTTGAAGTTCCTCTATAGAAGTTGCTCCTCCGTAGGTATAATTCTGTGGGCCTAATTCAGATAACAAAATGTCCAGCGCTTCAAGGGAAGCTTCCTCCATCCTCACCCTCAACATTTCAGTTGCATCTCGTGCCCTACACTGTGACTGGTAGCACAGTGTGTGTGTTTGTCTTTCATTATGATTAAACTATGCTGTTACGGCAAAATACAATTTGCTCTAAACGACTTTCGTGTACAGATTCAATCGCTTACCCACTCTACAGCAAGCTACTCTATCCGCACTGATTGGTGAAGAAATGTAATTTAGAGCTAAATGTAAAGAAAACGAACAGAACAGAACGATAAACACTGGTTCAGAACTTTATATCGCTGGTCGGAACAGTGGAATGAAACAACAAAAAAGAATGGTTCTGTTCAGAATGAAACGATTGAAAAATCTTTTTGGTTCCAACCCCTGCTTTACAGTAACTTATACAGTATGTACAGAATATTGTACTGTACAGATGACTGTACTGACATAGTACTGTACAGATGACTGTTCTGAGAAGACATTTGGTACTCCAGGTGGTACAGTTCATTAACTGTGCATGTGTATGCTTGAATACGTGCATGCGTGCTTCTACCTTTGTGTGTCTGTGTGCATTTTTGTGGTTGTGTGTTCCTGTGTGTTCCAATGTGTGGTTGTGTGTGGATTCAGGGTGTTAAAAGTGAGCCCACTCCTGAAGCCCGGCCTAGTTTAGATGCTAATTAGTCAGAGATGCTGGGATGCCAAATCTTGTGCCCTAAGAGACTAAAGCAGGCTTCCCAAAGTCAACTCAGGGGATAAGCACCCGGATAATCCCAGAGATCCCAAGGAGTTTCAAAAAATAGGAAGCTTATCACACAGTGTAATCTGTTACCGTTCCTGTGGTGAGGAGACACTGCAGGAGGTGAGGGGGAAGGGAGGGTAGGGTATGGAAGTGGGAGGAGGTGGCAGAAGGGTCGGGGGAGTGGGTGGCGTGGAGAAGTGAAGGTGCAGGTATGAGCGTGTAAAGGGGACCATTGTCAAAGTCTTCACTGGCAACAACAAGTAAAAGATATAAGGGGACCAATCAGAAACAACAGTTCAACTGGAAATGTGAAAGGTATATTATACAGTATACAATAATACTGATCTTTATACCGGTCTGAGAATGTATAGAGAACTGGCTCCATATTTCTTTATCAAAGGGCAAAAAGTGTTCAAATATGCAGTAGCATGGTCAGATAATTATATCTGGAGAATACAACAAGATTATCATAAAAAAAATAAAAGTCAATCATCAGCTGTCAGTTATTCCATCGATAGGAAACTGAGATGTAATTTCCAAAGGTTGGCATTTAAATTCACAATTCTTGAGCATGTTTTTTGTTGTTGAGTGGATTAGGTCAGAGATCGACTTTTTATACTGCTTGTTTATGTCAATTCATGTGCGGTTTTTGCCTACCAATTATTGGAAATTTGGATAAAGGCAATACATCTGAAAGGTAGATTAGAGTACATTCTAAAAAGAAAAGAGAATGTCTTTATTTATGGGAAAAGACAAAAATACAGTAGACAAACATGTCAAAACCCCATTTTCTTCTCTGTTTATTAGAGCGATGACAAATCCATCTAATTAATTTTTTGTTCCCCAAATCTCTCTGTTCATTGTGGACAAGCTAATTGGACCACTAATTTGTTTAATTCCCATGAATTGCACTCTGTATTAAATCCTCTTCAATTCGCAAGCTTTAGGGCTTTAATTCTGTTGCATATGTTTTCTGCATGCTGGCAGGAAACAAGGCTTTGGACAGGTTGCATCCATCACACAAACACACACACACACTGTAAAGGGGTAACCATTAATTTGACAGTAATATACTGGCAGCTTGGTGGCAAGTACAATTCTGTATTTAATATTAAAGTACACCTACTGTAATAGAAATATGGTATCAAAGCAAGTACTGTGACTGTATTGTATTGACTGTATTGTATTGACTGTATTATACTGTAAAAGTAAATGCAACCGTAATCAGAATTAATGAATGAATGGATGAATGACATTTATTGAGGGGAGAGGCTTGTGTTTCACAGTATTGTTTTATAATAATATGGGATTGGTGCAAGCAGGTTGGCTGTTACACTCAAAAAATGAGGGGTTCAACAAGCGTTCTTCTATGATCCTCAAAGTTCTTAGAAGAACCTTAGGGTTCTTGGCACTGAAAATTCCCCCAAAAAGGTTATTCAAAAGGTTATTTGAGGATCCATGAAAAAGGGTTCTTTGAAGAAACGTTTTAAAAGGTTCTTCGAAGAACTCATAGGGGTTCCCCCACAGTTTCAATTTGAAGAAGCCCTAAAGGATACTCCAGGAAACTTTTCTTTTTAGAATGTAGGTAAAGTGCTTATGCATTACAGCATATTAATGAATATTAGTTTTTTTATATCACTTGCACTTCTAGAGGCCTTAACAAATGGTTTCCAAACAGGCAGCGACTAAAGGAGAAACAGACCAGAAAGATATGGCAAAATGCTTAACCATTTAAGGTTTAAGACTTGCTGCCACTCCAATCTGTCCCCTATACAGTTTAAATTGATGGGGGACTGTACCACATAGGAGTTAAATTGCTAGACCATTCTCACTGCAACAAATACATTCTCTTACAAGGCACACCTCAAAATATGTCAATACGCCAGAAACAACAATCCCATGCACCCACTAGTGGTCAAAATAGTTTGGGCAGTCTGGTACGGTACTGTATTCTGTGGGGTGGAATTACAGTAGCATTCAAAATACAGCAGTTTTCCCACAATGTATTATAATTTACAGTATGATGCAGTAAATGTTTCAGTATTTTTTTTTACTGTTAATAATACTTAAAATTACTGTATATATTACAGTTTTCCATTACAGCGCACACACACACACACACACACACACACACACACACACACACACACACACTCACACTGGGCTACAGTATGCTGAACCACCTTTTTTAAAACATTTAAAAAAAAATCTCAACACAAAAGACATGTTGACAAGTTGTTACAGTGTTAGTAATGATGTACACCCAAATTGAGGGTGAATGCAATGTTCCATTCAAGCATTTCTCTCATTGTCATTCTTTCAGCTGTTTCGTAACTCATTGCGGCACACAACTAGATGCCAGACATGCTAGGAATATGTGAACGTCCATCAACATCAGATTTTTCTGTTTACCAAAGAATGTCTCCATTCAACACATTATGGCCACAAGTTATGTGTTTAAGTTGACCAAGGCTGTCAGTGTAGCCGCAGCTTGTCGGGCCACGGCAGAGGGAGGCGTGTTAGGTTGTGTGCTGTATCTTCTTAATCTAATAGGATAGGCGGAAGGGTGCAGGGGGCCTGGGATTACTGCCCACGATTTGCCCCTGATTAACAAATCTGAGAGTGAGGTAAGAAGATGAGTCCTGCTGTGATGATGATGATGAAAACGTATGGCCATGTTATGGCCACATTATAGCATTCCAAAGCTGCTTTTATTGCTCTGGCGTAGTGTCTCCTGGATTGATTGTGGATTGACAAGAGACATTATTGATGAATGTTGACAAAACATTGGTTGATGTCTGACTCCACAGAGCTTCAAAAAGGACATTCAAAACTGTGGATGTGACTGATAAGACAGGAAGCACAACTTCACCGCCAAAAATATAAACATATGCTTTCAATAAACATGTCAAAACTGTTAGATTGTTTTAATTAGTCAACATTTACATTACCCAGATTTAGTCAATGTTTAAATTTACCTGAATTATGCACAAACTATAGAAGGAATTCTACACAGAATTACGCAATTTTGAGGACTCTTGAATAGTTATAGACCAACAATTACTTTGGAAAAGGTCGAAACAACGTTTTGTAAAGCCGTTGAATAGATAGAAACAGGTAGATTAGACATCAGCATTATGCTGGCACCATAACCCCTATCTCTATGGTGTAGGAATAATAGCCCAGGCTGCCTGAGCATCAAAGGCCCCATAATAGTCAATCGATCATCATGAATGCAAGGCGCTATTCTACACATTATTGTTAACAATAATTTGCTTCCCAGTGCACCGCTGCCATCTTTGAAGCAATGTTTTATTGCCTTTCTTTTCATCTGCATCTGTCATCCCTGAGGTACACTGTTTGATCTCTCCCAACAACCCTCCCTCTCTCCCCGAGGTCGCGTTGACCTGTTGATTGGCAGCTGGGCTCAGACATATGGTAGGACGAGGCATCGACCGGTGCTCCCGGGAGACTGAGGCAGACCGAATTATTTTTTTCTGCGGGAGGAGAGCAGAGACGGTGAAGGACCGATTGTGCCGCGCTGCGTAAAGAGCAATATGATATTTCGCCTCTAGATGACGCAAGATGCCAGTAAACCTCAACGTTGTTTCGATCATTTGGAACAAATGTTTCAGTGGGCCTCATTTTCATCGCACTTAGGCTATATTGAAATCCTACATGCGCAGTATTTAGACTTGCATGTCATTTTCTGGGTATACAATATAAGTGACATAACAAGACATCTTAGTAAGACAAGGAAAACAATACTTCACAGAACAAGATACAAATGTCCATTTGTTGTCAGATGAGAATCTCAAGAGATCAGCCCTTTCTCTCTGGGAGAGTATCAGATTGCTTGAGAGTGTCACTCCCAATCCTCATTTGATTGGAAATAGATCATGATAATGGTCACTTACTAGATGCCTTGTGTCTACTTTTCCTACTGTAAGCCTAAGGATACAACTCTCTGCTAGTCCAATGTGTGCCATAGGGGCAGCGGAAATCTCTAAAAGCAGCACAGATGTGATGGAGCCCCTGGTTGGGGGAGATGGTAGATGTTAGAGCAGTCCAGTGCCCTTTCCCTTTCTTCCTCCCCAGGGACAGGGTTGCTATGGTGATGGTTCTCCAGCCAGGCCAGCAGTGATCCTCTTGTTGGTGACCCTTAACCTTTAGGCCATGGCCAGGGTCAAGAGGTTAGTGGTGGCCAGAGGGCAATGAGAGCGCTTCCATGATTGGCACTCTGACATGCTCACTGCCCCCTCATCTGCAGTCGTCACCTTTCTCCTAGATATCAACTCCAATTTGGCATTTATAATGGGAACGTCTGCTGAATAACATTCCATGCTTCAACATGTTTGTTTCTGTAGGTATTCTGCCCTTAAGGCAGAATACGGGCTCAATAATGTACAATTTGCATTTGGTTCTATACATCCTCATACATATATTGCACATACTGTATGAACAACGATGCACATACTGTATGTATTCTGTGAGTGTATTGATAGGCTAATACCAATAGTAATGCACAATATTCAGCTCTAAACCATGTAAGATGACATGATGAATATGACAGAAATAATGATCATCAGTATTCCCCACAGCCCCCTGTAATCCACTGTACGTGTGGATGTTTATAGACCAATGTGTGAATGTATGGATGGGGGGATGGGTTATGCACTAGCATACTCGCAGGGAATAATTACAGAATCCTGGGTACTAAAAGTCATATGACCCAGGCCTTCTGCTCCCAAATAATTTATCCCCCGGCTGATAGCTCGTCAATATCAATTTATTAATTTAACAGCTCTAGACTGATAAAAGGTACAGCACACGGTTAGCCTGCTGAAGCAGGGAATAAGGACAAATTTTACAGTGAGGCTAGAGGATGGAGGGAGGTTAGAGGTGTGAGGAGCAAGATAGCTGAGGGAGAGAGAGACTGGGGATGTGGAGTGATCAATGATGATATGGAGAGAGTGATGGAGATTTGTGATGTAAAAGGGGGATATCATCGCTCATGATACAAGGCTATTGAGCAAAGCATATGAAAATGAATATGGTTATTATCACGAGATTAAAGATAAAGATGAAAGAAGACCATCCTTTCATGACATTCAATGACATTAAAATGTTCAAGAAGGTTCAAGTATGATACTTAAAGACACATCCTCTTTAGGTAAAACGGAATGATAATAATACTTCCCCAAAAATATATAAACATTGACCCTGACCCTCTTGACCTCTGTGCACTCACTTTGATTCCAAATAAAAAAAGAGTAATAAATATGCATCAAGCAAAGTGCATGCACATTCTCCTAGCTAGCACCCCCTCACCCTGCAAGCCAAACTAGTCCCCGAACCATTACATAACATCCCTGAAGGAGGCTAAAAGGTATTTTAACAAGACCCACTGCTCGGTGACCTTTCACCTTCCTCCACTGACCGTCACCCCCTGACCCCACTTACACTGGCCAGTGACAGTACTGACACCCCTCTCTCTTCCGTTGGGCAGCTGTACAGGAGAAGGACACATTTGAATAAACACATTTGCATTGTTTCTGGGGTAATACAGATGGATGCTGTTTTTCACTTCATCACTGGCCCTTCCATCCATCTTTTTATCCATCTATCTGTCCATCTATCCATCCATCCATCCATTTGCACAATAAATGAATAATAAGCGTGAAGGTGACAGGCATGCAGAGAATGGTCATGGGAGCTGAAAGTCATTATACTTCATTTTCATCTTTTAGAATCCATATTTTTACAGAACGAATCAGCGTCTCCTAATTTTCTTTGATCTTTTTGAATTCATTACAATGTAATATCCCGGGGGGTTCTGATACAATACAGAGCCTTCGGAAAGTACTTAGACCCCTTGACTTTTTCCACATTTTGTTACGTTACAGCCTTATTCTAAAATGCATTAAAATGTATTCCTCATCAGTCTACACACAACACCCCATAATGACAAAGCAAAAACAGGTTTCTAGAAATGTTAGCAAAAAAAATTAAAATAATAACTGAAATATCACATTTACATAAGTATTCAGACCCTTTACTCAGTACTTTGTTGAAGCACCTTTGGCAGCAATTAGAGCCTTGAGTCTTCTTTGGTATGATGCTACATGCTTGGCACACCTGTAATTGGGGAGTTTATCCCATTCTTCTCTGCACATCCTCTCAAGCTCTGTCAGGTTTGATGGGGAGCATTGATGCACAGTTATTTTCAGGTCTCTCCAGAGATTTTTGGGTTCGAGTTCGGTCTCTGGCTGGGCCACTCAAGGACATTCAGATACTTGTCCCAAAGGCACTCCTGCATTGTCTTGGCTGTGTGCTTAGGGTCATTGTCCTGTTGGAAGGTGAACCTTCGCCACAATCTGAGGTCCTGAGCACTCTGGAGAAGGTTTTCATCTCTCTGTACTTTACTCTGTTCATCTTTGCCTTGATCCTGACTAGACTCCCAGTCCCTGCTGCTGAAAAACATCCCCACAGCATGATGCTGCATCCCTAAGGTGAAGCATGGTGGCAGGTTTCCTCCAGATGTGACACTTGGCATTCAGGCCAAAGAATTCAATATTGGATTCATCAGACCAGAGAATCTTGTTTCTCATGGTCTGAGAGTCTTTAGGTGACTTTTGGCAAACTCCAATTGGGCTGTCATGTGCCTTTTACTGAGGAGTGGTTTCCATCTGGCCAGTCTACCATAAAGGCCTGATTGGTGGAGTGCTGCAGAGATGGTTGTTCTTCTGGAAGGTTCTCCCATCTCCACAGAAGAACTCTAAGAGCTCCTTCATAGTGACCATTGGGCTCTTGGTCACCTCCCTGACCAAGGCCCTTCTCCCCCGATTGCTAAGTTTGACCAGGCAGTCAGGTCTAGGAAGAGTCTTGGTGGTTCCAAACTTCTTCCATTTAAGAATGATGGAGGCCACTGTGTTCTTGGGGACCTTCAATGCTGCAGACATTTGTTGGTACCCTTCCCCAGATCTGTGCCTCGACACAATCCTGTCTCGGAGTGCTAAGGACAATTCCTTGGACCTCATGACTTAGTTTTTGCTCTGAAATGCACTGTCAACTATGGGACCTTATATAGACAGATGTGTGCCTTTCCAAATCATGTCCAATCAATTGAATATACCACAGGTGGACTCCAATCAAGTTGTAGAAACATCTCAAGGATAATTAATGGTAACAGGATGCACCTGAGCTCAATTTCGAGTCTCATAGCAAAGGGTCTTAAGGTATTTCTAAATATAAATTTGCAAACATTTCTAAAAACCTGTTTTCACTTTGTCATTATGGGGTATTGTGTGTAGATTGATTAGATGTTTTATATTTAATCCATTTTAGAATACGGCTGTAACGTAACAAAATGTGGAAAAAGTCAAGGGGTCTGAATACTTTCTGAAGGCCCTGTACAGTCCATGCACATGCTTTACTGTTCTGAACAATGTCTTACGCTAACAACCCCTGTAGTGGACTCTCAGCCTTTGGAGAGGGCTGTACGTTGTACGGTGGTGGCAAGTGTCAATGGAGAGGCCGTGTCAGTGTGATAGATGATAGACTGAGGTTAAGAGGTGTCAACGCACAGTGAGAGGGCTTGAGGACACTTCAACTGAGCTGCCTGACACTCTCCAGGCCTCTCCTCTGATTAACTCACTAAAGACAGCCATTCAGACACACACTCCACACACACACACACACACTGATCCTATGACACATACTCAGAGCCGCTCTCTCTCTCTCTCTCTCTCTCTCTCTATCTCTCAGTTCACACACTCACACACACCCTCTTATGAGAGTCAAACACATCACACTGCAGTGGGTTGCCTGTGTGTGTGGCTGACATATAGGAGGTGAGGGTGTCTTCACAGAGGCCCTCTGAAAGGTTCTTACAGACCACAATGGATTTCTCTCACATCCAATGTGAGGTATATGTCCAGTGGAGTGCGAAATACAATACGCTCAATTCTACAGGGCTTTGCTCCTGTCAGACTGTGTCGAGCAACATAAAACATCTCAAACATGCACATACACACACTCTTTTCCTCTGTTGCTCACGCACATACATACAAAAGAAAATAATGCACTTTAAAAGTGCTTCAAACTCATTTAACTTATTTTAGTTTTTGTTGGTCACTAGAATATTTGAAAGTAAGTAAGACTCTTTACCAATAAGTTGTACCATTCCAATCATTTGGCCAATAAATGTACCTAAGTTGTGTGAAACTGGGCCCTCTTATATGTCCCTTTGCATTTCCCAAACGCTCCCTTTGAATATCTCTTGCGTCGTTTGGGGGTATATTGCTTTCTTTTCAGGTTGCTGAGGAAACCACTCCTTATTTGTTCCTGCCATGACCTCTGACCTCAGACACATGTGGTTGGACTCTGCTCTGAAAAGATGATGGTAGGCCTCTCTCCATGCTTCTACATCTGCATTGCTTTCTGTTTGGTGGTTTTAGGCTGGGTTTCTGTATAAGCTCTTTGTGACATCTGCTGATGTAAAAAAGGCTTCATAAATACATTGATTTGATTCACCTTCTAGGTCGCCCTAAACAGCTGGTGAGGAGTGGGATGGAGGGAGATAAAGAGTGGTAGAGATGGAGTGGTAGATGGAGTAGGTAAGCGTCATAGAGAATGGTCCCTCTATGCTTTTCTTGACCTCCTCTCTCAAATGTTATTTTATTAGCCCTGTCAGATTGTAATTTTCCCAACTGTAAACACACAGAACGGGCTTAATTAAGAATTTTTGAAAGGGGATACAAATAAAGTCCGGAAACATTAGGTAGATGCAACCGGGTGTCGTAAAGATTGATTAAGACAAAGAGGATGGAAGGACAGGGAGAAACAGTTTGTGGAAGGAGGGGGGTCAGGAGTGGTATATGATACAATGGAGGCATATTCTTGTGTTGCTCCGGGCAGGGCTCAGAAATAGGCTTGGAAAGATAGGGAGAAATGATTTTTAATGCATTAACAGCCTGCTTGTGTAGGGCAATAACAAGGACAAGATCCATGCTAAAATGTTTGACATCCTGCACAGCACAGAGATCAATGGATCATGGCTCTGCGCATTAACAGGGCACACACACCTAGGCCCATGTATCCGCCTCGGATACCGGTCTAGATAACACACACACACATGAACCCCAACCAGGGCAAGAAACATGTGGGCGCACAGGTTTATTGTATGCAAACCTGAGGGCAAAATGGAAAAATAAGACTACATATATTTATAGGCCCTACCTCTGGATATGGATTTGGATAGACTGCTGAAATTATAATGGAGAATGAAGCTGGAAACCGATCAGTCTGAACCTTCACTGAATAAATAGGCAACCAGAAATAATAATAAGCACATCCATTGTTCCCTCTGGACCTTAAGGTTCCATTCAATACATTATTTACAGCTGCATTTTTACTGAGGTATGGGGCCTCTCTCAGGGAGACTTACTTATAGACCAGGGCTCTAACCACTTACCAATGCCTTACCAATGGCTCCTGTGGACCTGGGTTAACAGCTGGTCCTGTCCACCACAGCCAGTATACCCACTGAAACTGAGGAGGTAGCCTACATGCCCCCTCAATGTAATCCATTTGTATAGTAAAGATATACTCTTTCTTTCCACACAAAATGAATAGATCATCAGTGCCCCCTTTATAAAATGTTGGTGTGCCTCTGCTATCCACTCCTCCAGTGTCAGGTGTATGGTTATAGGACCTGGTCAATGTGTTCTGTGTGTCTGTTTCCCCTGGGGTTCCAGGCACTCTTGCACCCTGGACAGCAGTACAAATCCCTAGACTATATGTGCTTGCAGTGCTTTAAAACACTGCTGGATGGATCTGAAAGCCTTTAAACAGAGATCCCCACACACAAGCTGCTGTGGCCTTAAAAGCCTGCATTGCTTTGTAGTAGATTCAGCTCAGATCCAAGAGACAACTTCTGGGATACCCAGTCTGTCTGATCTCTGTTCAGACAGAGTGCATACTGGAAGGAGAGGCTTCAGCTCTGCCATTCTCCCCTCGTTTCAAACAGACTATTTGTCATCTCTGAAATAGAGCATTTGAAAAAATTCAACCTGCAGCCAGCCCCCACCCCGACTCCCTCCTATTTTCACTCTCAATTCCCCTGACTATGGCCAGCTACGATCAATAGCCTATTGATCAGCTCTCTCCATTTCCATTACACAGAAGTGCCAAAAGAGCCAGCCATTCACAGCACTAAAACATATTTGGTGAGCATTTGCCATTGTAAGTCCTGTCAAATGTTCTTTCATATCACAAAATGTATGTAGACAGTAGGCTATAATGGTACATATTTATCCATGCATACATATTGCACATGTTCACTCCCTGTACTGTTGGACGGTATAAATGGTGAAAAACTTAACCAACTTAGTGGGATTACTGTTGTGTTGTGATGTACAGTGCCATGATGTTTCAACAGGCTAAAGTGCAGCCGTACACAAGGTGGGAGCACCACCAGACACAGACTAATCCTTTCCCCTTTTTTCCTGCTAGTTCATTTATCTCCCCCTCCCACTCTCCTTCTCTCTTTCTCCTCTCCCTCTCTATAGACAATGCTACGGGCAAAATCAATACTCTCCAGAAAAAAAGGCATATTTTTAGCCCCTTATTATATGAGCTGTAAGACGAAAACATGTTTGTGGGAAAGGCAGAAACAGCATGTCGGCTTATAAGGGAGAGGAGGAGAGCGAGGAGAGAGACAAAAGAAGGTGAAGAAGAGTGAGAGTGATGGTGAGGATGGAAGCGATAGTCTAATGGAGATGAATCAAACGAAGGTGGAGATAACAGGATGCGACTGTGAGAAAATGGCCGATGCCCCGAGCAGAGACTTGGCTGCATGGGAGGAGGAGAGGGTGGGCTATCTGGGCGGGGCCAGCAGAAACGGTGACCATATGATACTTGATGATGTTGTCAAATGTTTCCAGTAACTCGTGTGCTTTGTGATATCAATGGACTCAACAAACACATGAATTCCTATTAGATGTATCTGAATATTTTGTCAACTAGATTTTGTTCTCTGACCATAGATGGCTTCGTATGCAGTCGTTTCCCACTCCAACGTTGCCAGTACTACACAGGGCACTCTGTACAGGACACAGGGCACTCTGTACAGGACACAGGGCACTCTGTACAGGACACAGGGCACTCTGTACAGGACACAGGGCACTCTGTACAGGACACAGGGCACTCTGTACAGGACACAGGGCACTCTGTACAGGACACAGGGCACTCTGTAGCTCTGTGTATTTAGCACTCACTCTATTCCATCCAGCTCAGTAACAACTCTCCTGCCAATGGCTTTCTGATTGACTCTCCCCTGGCCGTAGTAGGGTTAACCTCTATGCTGCTGTCTGTCAGTCTCCCTCCCACCTGCCTCCTTATTGGCCAGGGAGCCTCTGTTGATCAAACGATAAGTCCTCCAATTGGACAGATGAGCTCCAGGGGAAGGCAGGAATTGATTTATCGGTGGTATTAGGAGATCAATTAATCCCCATTGTGTGTGCCAGCACAGATAGTCGGCCGTGTCTTATTTGGTATGACTTGTTTTCTGCTCAGCCAAGATAAGAGTCTGCAATCACTTCCTTCTATGAACAACAAATCAAACCGAATGGAATGGTGGGGTGACGGCATGCAGCAGGTCCTCCCCAAGGCACCCAATGCTTAGCTAGTCACAATAAAGAAAGCCCATCAATAACAAAGACTTCTACAGAGAACAAATGCTTTCCATTCCCAGGCTGAAATGACAGTGACACTAGGATGGAAATTACATGTACATATATATCAAGCTTGAATATTTATTTGGTATTATGCGTAAATCAGAAATCAGCAAATCACATACGGCAAAGGATGATTCTCAGGAGATGTTTGATGAGTTAGGTGCTAACTTTTGGTTATATCAGATACTATATGACTGAAACTCATATGATATTTCTGTTGCTATTACTCTCTCTTTCTCTGTCACACAGACACACAAACGACACCACAATCATTACCAGCACACTGAAAGACAAACAGGGTTGGTGGGGGGAGTAAGTTAAATGTGGATGGGCAGAAAGAGAAAGACAGAAAAGGAGGAATGGGGTTCAGGGATGTGTTGACTACCTGGAGAGGAGGGTGAAAAGGATGGGGAAGGGGGAGTGGGATGGGAGTGAGTGCTAATTCCTACTTTTCAGTTTAAATAAAGATTGGAGCTGGATAAAAGCCATTAAGGGAGAAATCAGACAGGGCATGCTATGTAGGACAAGAGCTGACTGCAGGGAGGTGAGTGGAGAGATCAATACTCAGTCGATGCGCTCAACACCAAGCTCTGCACAGACACACATACACTGGGGGAGATGTGCTACTGCTAGCCATGAGTAATTGCATGTGTGTGTGTGTGTGTGTGTGTGTGTGTGTGTGTGTGTGTGTGTGTGTGTGTGTGTGTGTGTGTGTGTGTGTGTGTGTGTGTGTGTGTGTGTGTGTGTGTGTGTGTGTGTGTGTGTGTGTGTGTGTGTGATAGAAAGTCTGAGAGAGTATAAAATTTAAAATGATAAACTCTCTCATGAATTGGTGCATATTCAACATAGGGAGGGTGAACAGATTATAATTTGTAGTGATAAACATATGAAAGTGGAATATTTGATAAGAGATTGAGAGGTGGACAGTTTTAGAGATGGATTTATTTGCCAAGGCAAGATACTGTTAAAGCCATATTTTTCAAAGGATCATATCAAACCCCTCTCTGCAACTCAAAGCAGGAATATGACTGCAATCACTCTGCATTTTGCCTTTCTCTCCTCTCCCCCTCTCCTCTTTCTCTGGGTCACTCTCCCTCTCTCTCGCTCTCTCTCTCTCTCTGCTCTCACTCTCTGTAGAATTGATCGACTATGCCTTCTCAATCCATCTCTCCCTCTGTCGCTTAGCAACCAGTGCTCTATCGGGTGTGGAGGTTGGTAGTTTTAGAATGGGGGGTGGGGGGGTTAACAGCTTATTGTACATGGGTGAGCTTGTTGATATTGATGAATATTAGGATAACCTTTCCAATTTCTTTATTTCATGGAATAGCCTTACTTCTATAGTATTTTGCTTGACTGTTATGAGAGGTGTAACTTTACACAACTGCCATAACAGTACCAAATGTAGCCTATACTGTACATTACAGGGGAACATAAACACATAATGAGTGACAACTTTGACAGTGTGATTTTCTGTCCATTTTATGAGACTGTGAATCAACAACAAAAATCCTATCCAGTCTGTGATGTCACTGCTCTTATTAAACATTGATATTGTTTATTTCATATAGTGTTTAGGTGAAAGAAAGAAAACCTATGGATAATATTTAGAAATAAAGTGCAAGTTTGGAATCTCTTCATTCAATAAAATCCAGCAAGTATTTAGGATCTGGTAAATAAGAGAATAATTAGGGCTCTATTCAATCCGCATTGCAGAAGTTGAACTTTACAACTTTAAAGGCAATGTTCCCACTTTAGCAGTGACTGCATTCACGGTAAACACTGCATATGTGGGCTCAATCTGAAATGACCTTTACATTTCTATCATTTCTATGGCGGTACAGATTGAATAGAGCCCTTTAAGAGTGTGAAAAGGCAGTGTGATATGAGGGGGACTTAAGGATGGAGAGAATACTCTAGGGACATTCATATCAGGAGGGAGGTGCACCTTATCAGCTGACTAGGACTGAGATAGACATGGCAACTGTAATTACATTTCAAGTCTAATTGGTAACAAACAAAGGTCTCAGTCGTCACTATCCCCCTGTGAGATAATAACCGTCATTATACACAACAAAAGTGTGCATTGGGAAATTGTTAGAAACTGGATGCAGTCTCCAGTTCATTTCCTTATCAGTTTAATAATGGCATCATTTTCATACAACACCACCTAAGTTTGGTGATGATTTATAAAAAAGCGAGATGTTACAAAATTGTTTAATTTGTGAGTTATGCAGTAATTTTGAGTTTTAGTTTCAACCTAGAATATAAGATTACAGATGATGGGTTCCTCCACGGGGTCATAAAACCCATTGCCTTCCTTAGTAAAGAATATGCGACATTAATTGCACAATCCAGACAAATCCGATATCATATAAATGTTGCCTATCATGTGCAGGGAAATGGGGTGTAACATAGTTGGAACATAGCATCAACTTTATGTATTTGTTTATTCATCAGAAAAAGCGGCGAAATTAAGTTAGACCTGGGATGATTCAATCAATCCACCCAATAAGATCGATGCTCTAGATGTCGATGATGACATGCTATAGGCCTATACAAACAGGGCTGTGGTTACGTAATACAAATACACACACACAAAAAAAACCATTTTAAAAGAGTTTTCATTTAGATCAAACACAAAACCACTTTTTTTTAAAGTATTGTCAGAAATCAATGTGTATATCCTGCATATCCCTTATAGCCACAGTCCCGACTGGTGGGAGTGCAATCAAAAAACGCATGTTCGATGTTCAGTGGCTCAAGCAGACTCACACTCACATGCATAGTAAAAGTACCAAAAAATGTAAAAAGTGCTATATTTTTTTAATTCGGCTGGCATAGCTCACATAGCAGAAGAAGAACATATCTGAAGTGTCGACATGCGGCGAAATATTGGTTACATGATCAGTCATTACAAGTAGTGAGTAGACTCGTCAACAGTAAGACACATTCTGGATATCACAACTGTATTTGGAAAATAACATCCATGTTCATCTTATTATAGGCTTAG
Organism: Oncorhynchus tshawytscha; assembly: GCF_018296145.1. Taxonomy (NCBI): domain Eukaryota; kingdom Metazoa; phylum Chordata; class Actinopteri; order Salmoniformes; family Salmonidae; genus Oncorhynchus; species Oncorhynchus tshawytscha. Next base: position 54,402,125 of record NC_056433.1, read on the forward strand.
CCTTCTCGTACACGCCCTTCACAAATTCGAAATAGTCAACAATCAGATTAACACACTGATGATTTAAAAAGTATTCCGTTCGGGCCAATGAAATCATTATATGTAGGCTATTTCTATATGCGTATTACTATTTATGCTTATGTCGTATCTACATGATGTAATAAGCGACCCCCTTATACATTTCAGTGTTAGGCAAAAGGAAATGAGTACACATGTTTTATTATGCTGTTATAACGCCTTATTTTTGTTATTATAAAATTAACTATATTATTATTATCATTCAAAAATGTGCCATTATATAATTTACCATTAAATACGAATCAAGGTATTAATACAAAAAACAACGTTTTCAAAATAAAATATTTTATTTCAGGTTGTGTTTTATTTGTTAAGTGGATGTTTATGTTTTCCCTCTAAGCAATTCATCTTAAAAATGAAACTCCTCTCTGATCAGGCTGATTAATAGGATGCCAATAAACATCCCTGGCATGGCTAAATATAGAGATTATCGATAGATTCAGAGCTGCAAAGAATCATGACTTTTCTTATTGTTTTTGGGGCAACCGAAAACTTTTACTGTCTCACCTTACATTAATTACTTAGTGTATATCTTAGGCTACGTCATATAAGTAAATTATGCATACATGTCAAATCCAAATTACATCATTCGAGTAAAACCAACCATAGTGTCCCTAAGCATTCTAGGCCCTATACTGCCTGCCAATTGATCAGAATTCGGGATAGAGCTATATGGCGCCAGTGCTATTGTTCACCGCAAATCCTCTATTGCAGGACGCTTTCAAACGCAAATGTACCTAAATAATCATTTATGACAACACACTAATATTTCTTAACAAACTGAACGCAAACGCTTTACAAAAACTGAAATTCAATGAGAGCAAGTGGAGCTTTCACACATGTACAAATTCAACTATTATACAATAGTAGAAATGTAGAAAAACTAAATATTTTCAAGATATGATCCTTTCAGCCACATTATTTTACAAGCAAAAAACAACATTACTTTAAAAAAAACTTGAGCATGGAAAATATAGATTATAAAACATAAGCCTATAATATTGATTACTTGAGTGTCCCTGCAGAGAGACAGGCCCGATGTTTTGAAGGTAAAACATTAGCGTCGGTACAGGCCTATGTGCCGATGTGTGAAAAGAATATATTGACAAAAAAATAGAAAGAGAGAGTGAGAGAGACGGAAAGAGAATGGTTATCCGGGGAAGCAGTTGTCAATGTGTTTCATTTGTCGCACGTTGAGATATATGAGGACATTCCAGCACAATACAGAAATGCAAAACAGATAGCCAGTTTGAAATAATACAAAATAGCCAACTAAAATAAACTAGGCCTATTATAAATTCTTATGAATCAGGACTCATGACATAATGCTACACAAACACTGAGTATAAGAAACATTAAGAACACCTTCTCTTTCCATGACATAGACTAACATGGTGAATCCAGGAGAAAACTATGATCCCTTGTCACTTGTTAAAACCACTTCAATCAGTGTAGAGGAAGGAGATGAGACAGGGAAAATTACCTAGTGGCCTCATGGGTGGAATGTTATTATTTTTCATAATTTCATAATTAATACAAAATATATATATGTTAAACAGCCGAAAATCCTGTGTTTCTATGTCAAACAGTTGTGTTATATTTCAGTCTTCTGTGATGTATATAACATTTCAACTATATATCTGACACGGTACAGGTGTCTTCCTTTTTAATGCCCATAACCATGTGTGTGAGGTGTACACTTTAGTTTCAAAGTAGATTTGTTTACAACTAACAAGAACGCTGATTTAGCCAACTGCAGTAAAAGGTTAAAGAAGGATTTTTAAGCCCTGAGACATGGATTGTGTATGTGGCCATTCAGAGGGTGAATGGGCAAGATAATATTTAAGTGCCTTTGAAAGGGGTATGGTAGTAGGTGCCAGGCGCAGGACTGGCTTAATGCAGGGGTTTACCAGGGCTGAAGCCCTTGGGCCCAGGAGGCAACAAAAATATATATAAATAAAGGAACTGTATCCAGTATATAATTATATGTACATATATATCTCTATATATGTATATATATATATATATATATATATATAGAGAGAGAGAGAGAGAGAGAGAGAGAGAGAGAGAGTTGAAGTCAGAAGTTTACATACATGTACACCTGAGCCAAATACATTTAAACTCAGTTTTTCACAATTCCTGACACTTAATCCTCGTAAACATTCCCTATCTTAGGTCAGTTAGGATCACCACTTTATTTTAAGTATGTGAATTGTCAGAATAATAGTAGAGAGAATAATTTACTTCAGCTTTTATTTCTTTCATTGCATTCCCAGTGGGTCAGAAGTTTACATACACTCAATTAGTATTTGGTAGCATTGCCTTTAGATTGTTTAACTTGGGTCAAACATTTCAGGTAGTCTTCCACAAGCTTCCCACAATAAGTTGGATGAATTCTGGCCGATTCCTCCTAACAGAGCTGGTGTAACTGAGTCAGGTTTATGGGCCTCGTTGCTCACACACACTTTTTCAGTTCTGCCCACACATTTTCTATAGGATTGAGGTCAGGGCTTTGTGATGGCCACTCCAATACCTTGACTTTATTGTCCTTAAGCCATTTTGACTCAACTTTGGAAGTATGCTTGAGGTCATTGTTCATTTGGAAGACCCATTTGCAACCAAGCTTTAACTTTCTGACTGATGTTTTGAGATGTTGCTTCAATATATCCAGATAATTTTCTTTCAGCAGTTGTTCTGCTATTTTGTGAAGTGCACCAGGCCCTCCTACAGCAAGCACCAACACAACATGATGCTGCCACCCCCGTGCTTCACGGTTGGGATGGTGTTCTTCGGCTTGCAAGCACCCCCCTTTTTCCTCCATACATAACAATGGTCATTATGGCCAAACAGTTCTATTTTTTGTTTCATCAGACCAGAGGACATTTCTCCAAAACGTATGATCTTTGTCCCCATGTGCAGGTGCAAACCGTAGTCTGGCTTTTTATGGCGGTTTTGGAGCAGTGGCTTCTGCCTTGCTGAGCGGCCTTTCAGGTTATGTCGATATAGGACTTGTTTGACTGTGGATATAGATACTTTTGTACCTGTTTCCTCCAGCATCTTCACAAGGTCCTTTGCTGTTGTTCTGGTATTGATTTGCACTTTTCGCACCAAAGTACGTTCATCTCTAGCAGACAGAATGCGTCTCCTTCCTGAGAGGTATGATGGCTGCGTGGTCCCATGGTGTTTATACTTGCGTACTATTGTTTGTACAGATGAACCTGGTACAATCAGGCATTTGGAAATTGGCTTATTTCTTTTGATTTTCCCATGATGTCAAGCAAAGAGGCAATGAGTTTGAAGGTAGGCATTGACATACATCCACAGGTACACATCCAATTGACTCAAATGATGTCAGTTGGCCTACCAGAAGCTTCTAAAGCCATGACATAATTTTCTGGAATTTTCAAAGCTGTTTAAAGGCACAGTCAACTTAGTGTATGTAAACCTCTGACCTACTGGAATTGTGATGCAGTGAATTATAAGTGAAATAATCTGTCTGTTAACAATTTTTGGAAAAATCACTTGTGTCATGCACGAAGTCGATGTCCTTACCAACTTCCCAAAACTATAGTTTGTTAAGTTAACAAGAAATTTGTGGAGTGGTTGAAAAACGAGTTTTATTGACTCCAACATAAGTGTATGTAATCTTCTGGCTTCAACTGTATATACAGTATATATTTTTTTTTACTGCAACCACCACTGACAGGATGATTCAGGATCCAGCTCTCCTGCTGCTGCCTGCTGATGCTCTGCTAACTGCCAGATGGGGAGAGTAGAAGAGATAGGGGGCACACATGGGTAACTGCCTTGATTGGGTAACTATTAATAAAAAAATCTAAATAAACTGCCTAATAAATACATGTGACTGGTCAATTGTGTGAGTTAGGGGCTGGGCTCAAGCCCATAAGGGGACCAAGAGGCAAAACAAATATATATCAAATGTTTTATCTAACCACAGAAGCCACAGGATTCCGCTCTTAATGTTCTAAATACATCAGAGGGTCAATGGATTCCCCCCAAAATAACTGTGAATTACATTATCACAAGCGCATACAGGTAACTGACAAAATAAAGGAAACACCAACATAGTGTCTTAAAGTGTGCTTGAGCACCATGAGCTGCCAGAACAGCTTCAATGCACCTTGGCATAGATTCTACAAGTGGACCTAAACCATGCCAGGAAAATTCACACCCTAACATACTACTCGTATCCCTCATTTACTCAAATGTTTCCTTTATTTTGGCAATTACCGGTTGCGTACGGTCGGGAAGTCCACAATTTGGCCAGCATGCGAGCCAAATATACAGCTTGTTGCATTGTGGCCATATACATATAATCCATAGAAGGGTTTTGTAACCTCATGCCCTGGCAATTTTACTATTAAACTTATGGGAAAACTAGCAATCAGTCAGTCCTGATTTGAATGAAAACTGCCATCTATGGATTAGGCTTACATTTCTGTGGTTAGTTGTGGGCTTGTCTTTTGCAAATTTCAAAATACAATCACGGGAAAAACATACTGTTTGCAAAACAAATGCCGACAGCTGAAAAGAGAAGACTAATATGTCTGTAGAAACCAATATATATTTAAAAAAAAAATCTTAACAACTCCCATTTTTTTTAGAACAGAAACACTGTTTTTCAAAGTACCTCATCTTGAGACAGGTTATTGCCAAGACATCTGCCATCACCATGAGTAGCCTATGGCTTCATCTTCATCATTAGGTGAGTCAGTGTGCTATTTGAAATTGTATTTAATAGCTGACTGTAGTATATATATATATATATATATATATAATATATATATATATATATATATATATATATATATATATATATATATATATATACAGTACACGTCAAAGTTTGGACACACCTACTCATTCAAGGGTTTTTCTTTATTTTACTATTTTCTACATTGTAGAATAATAGTGAAGACAATAAACTATGAAATAACACATGGAATCATGTAGTGGAGGCCAGGTCATCTGATGCAGCCCTCCATCACTCTCCTTCTTGGTCACATAGCCCTTACACAGCCTGGAGGTGTGTTTTGTCATTGTCCTGTTGAAAAACAAAATGATAGTCCCACTAAGAGCAAACCAGATGGGATGGCGTATTGCTGCAGAATGCTGTGGTAGCCATGCTGGTTAAGTGTGCCTTGAATTCTAAATAAATCACAGACAGTGTCACCAGCAAAGCACCCCCACACCTCCTCCTCCATGCTTCACGGTGGGAACCACACTTTCGAAGATCATCCGTTCACCTACTCTGTGTCTCACAAAGACAAGGCAGTTGGAACCAAAAATCTCAAATTTGGACTCATCAGACCAAAGGACAGATTTCCACAAGGTGGCAGGTAGCCTAATGTGTAGAGCATTGGGCCAGTAACTGAAAGGTTGCAGGATTGAATCCCCAAGCTGACAATGTAAAAATCTGTTGTTCTGCCCCTGAACAAGGCAGTTAATCCACTGTTCCCTGATAGGCAGTCATTGTAAATAAGAATTTGTTCTTAACTGATTTACCTAGTTAAATAAAGGTTAAATAATATTGCTCTTCTTGTTATTGGTGTCCTTTAGTACTGGTTTCCTTGCAGCAATTTGACCATGAAGGCCTGATTCACAGTCTCTTCTGAACAGTTGATGTTGAGATATGTCTGTTACTTGAACTCTGTGAAGCATTTATTTGGGCTGCAATTTCGGAGCCTGGTAACTCTAATGAACTTATCCTCTGCAGCAGAGGTAACTCTGGTTCTTCCTTTCGTGTGGTGGTCCTAATGAGAGCCAGTTTCATCATACCACTGGATAGTTTTTACGACTACACTTGAAGAAACTTTCAAAATTCTTGAAATGTTCCGGATTGACTGACCTTCATGTCTTAAAGTAATGATGGACTGTTGTTTCTCTTTGCTTATTTGAGCTGTTCTTGCCATAATATGGACTTGGTATTTTACCCAGTAAGGCCATCTTCTGTATACCACCACTACGTTGTCACAACACAACTGATTAACTCAAACCCATTAAGAAGGAAAGAAATTCCACAAATGAACTTTTAACAAGGCACGCCTGTTAATTGAAATGCATTCCAGGCAACTACCTCATGAAGCTGGTTGAGAGAATGCCAAGAGTGTGCAAAACTGTCAACAAGGCAAAGGGTGGCTACTTTGAAGAATCTCAAATAAAACATACATTTGTATTTGTTTAACATGATTCCATATGTGTTATTTCATAGTTTTGATGTCTTCACTATTATTCTACAATGGAGAAAATAGTTTTAAAAAACAACAACCCTGGAATGAGTAGGTGTGCCCAAAGTTGACTGGTACTGTATACATTGCCTACTAATATTGTACAATCTGTGTGTCGCTTCATTGACCTGGCTATTGTTTGTTTGAATTCAAGACCAGATTGATCTCAGTTTGTCAGTGTCAGAGTAGCCACTCATTTCTGAAATTTGTGTGGTATTAAAAAAAAGATTCAGCTAATGTCATATAGCATGTAATTGACGTTGAAACGCATGAAATCCATTTTTTTAAAGGCAATTGTTTTCCTGATCCTGCTAACAAATGTTCCACATGTGTGGAAATCCTATATTTCCATGTGTGGAAATATATATTTTAAAAAACAAAGCCCTGGGGCCTATGATTTCTTAATCCGGCCCTGTCCAGGCGCACTGGTTTGTGTCAAGAACTGCAAAGCTGCAGTGTTTGTATCAATAATGGTTCACCACCCAAAGAATATCCAGCCAACTTGACACAACTGTGGGAAGGATTGGAGTCAACATTGGCCAGAATCCCCGTGGAACACTTTCGACACCTTGTAGAGTCCATGTACCGACTGATTGAGACTGTTCTGAAGGGGGGTGAAACTAAATGGTGTTCCTAATGTTCAGTGTATACGAGATCATTGACACATATTGATGGTAGTGATACACACACGCGCACACACACACACACACACACACACACACACACACACACACACACACACACACACACACACACACACACACACACACACACACACACACACACACACACACACACACACACACACACACACACACACACACAAGATTCATAGACACACACAGACTTACTTAAAGTAGAGCTAGTCAAACAAGCGAGTTTCTGAGTTTCTCACACCCAAGGCCACCTAGCGTCTGAGGCTCTGTGGCATTGCAGAGTGCTCCATCCCGCTGACTTGCTCAGAGGCCTGATCAATGCAACATTACTAAACACCGGTACTTAACTATTGCCAATAGCCAGATCCAAGTAAATATACTTTAGAATACATTAGCGTGATCCATCAGCGATGGAGTCTTTCAAGAAGCCATGAAAAGATTAGTCTGTCTCTATATCGAGTGATTTTTTTAAAGACTCGAAAAAATAGAGTTTGTGTGAGGACTTGTACGAATTCTCTTTCATTGGTTTCAAACAGCTAATGTGGTCAAGAATTTTATGTAGGCCTAATACAGTACAAGCAAGAAAACAAATGTTCAAATCTCTTTGAGGAAACAAAAACAAAAACCTATTTCAATATTAATTTTCGTACTATTTATTTGTGTATCAAAACACTATATGCCAATATTTTTTCCAAACGACATGCAGACTTTGTTAACTAATTATTTTGACATGGTATTACAAAAACAGGTGCGCTAAATGTTGTCGTTTGAGAATACAGAAATCAATCATCCCTAGTCCTTAATATAATTATAATAATAAGACGATCAAATCCGTTAAAAAGTGTTCATATTAGCATTAATGTATTAGTCTATTCCAAAAATAAAACTGGTGGAGATGTTAACAACAAAAACCTCGACACATTATAGTAAATTCAAAGGTCACATAAAACGTTTTTGAAATTTTATAGACTAAAATGTATCATATTTGTGAAGGTCTAACAGAGAGCCAGAGAATAAGTCCTTACATTTTTTGATGACGAAACTCGTTTGGTAAGGCTGTTCTACTTAACAACAGGTGCTACAAAAAATAATAGTGTAAGGCACTATATCTCACAGAGGGGGATAAAAGTTGTTTATTTCCTACCAGTCTGCGTCTGTAAGTCTGTTATTAACCGGAGTATGTAGGCGGTAGCAGCACCAAGCGTGGCTGAGTAAAGTCGATGCCAGTGTGGTGCTGAAGCCCTACCGACCTACCCGCTGTTAATAATGTGAAATAAATGTCTGGGCCTCGCGCATCACCCCTCTCACACCGCATATATCGACAACGTTAATATTTCATATTGTATTTGCCATAGGATATGCTTATTTGGACATTCGAAAACCGTAGATTAAAATACAAATTAAAACCAAGCTCTAGGCTAATACATATAGATTTTGAAGAATGGGGGGGTGAGGCATCGTTTGTATGCAAATATGAACTGTGCACACAAGCTGCAGGTGCATGAAATAACTTGGCCAACATTATTTAACATGATTTAACCAAAGCAAAATATATGGACATGCACTAATTAAAACCAAGTGTGCGTGTGTGTCCAAAATATATTTCGATCATTCGAACATTATGTTAAATAAGCTACTATTGATGGCCCAGAACACAGTGTTTTCAACAGCTTTTGAAAATAAAACTACAGTAACAACTAAGTTTAACATCGATTTGAAACGAGAAGGTATAACGAACAAGAAACTGGAAAGGGTTATTTCGACCACTAGCCTAACATCACATTTTGGTGATATAAAAACTATAAAACTATACACTGTAAAAACGTTTAATCTTGAGTTTCGATGTGTATTACACCCGTGTGAATTACCAGCGAAGGAGGACGAAAGTTGACATATATCACAGAGCCGACCAATAAGGTTCACTGCGCGGAGCTGACGGATTCGCTGCAGGGTCGAGTAATTCATTTTCGATGAAAGTGGTTGCAGGGATCAATAGAGGGACATTAACCCACGCGAACACTGTTGTTTCCCTGATGCCACCGGTGGCATCATCGACTGGCAAGCAGCAACTATTTTACAATCAGGGGACTCATAAAGTGGTGTTAGCTAGGACTAGCGCCTAATCGTAATGTACTTTAATTAAAGTACATGCCTAACTTGGGTAGAACTATAATTTTTCACAACATTTTGTCCGTCCTGAAGTGTATGCAAAATAAATACATAATATCCTCAATACAGCAGGCGTAATATCTGCAAAACAAGTCAAAATAGTTTAGGCGGGCCAATAGACCTACTTATTATAACACACACACACACACACACACACACACACACACACACACACACACACACACACACACACACACACACACACACACACACACACACACACACACACACTTCGGGTCATATAAACGAATTTCTTTAATTTGGTGGGGATTTTCTGTGTGCTGTAGACCATAGGTTTTCATTATATAAAGCCTGTTACACACGACTTCACATTTCCATGTGTTGTGAATATGTAGAGATGCCATCTCATGATGCTGTCCTCGACAGCCCAAACTACCATTATAAATATAGGCCTACACATGCTGTGTTTACACAGGCAGCCTAATTCTGATATTTGTTCCACTAATTGGTATTTTCACTAGTCACATCAGATCTTTTTACATCAGATATTTTCAGAGCTGATCTAATTGGTCAAAAGACCACTTACTGAAAAAAAGATCAGAATTGGATTACCTGTGTGAACGCAGCCATGTATACAGGAAAGGCATATAGGGCCTACAAACTAGAATGGACTCGCACACATTTTACGCATGTGTAACCCTGTGTTACTTGTGTAATATCATAGTGGAGTTGATAATAACAGTATAGCGCTATAGTAAAATGGTGCGCTGCCCCTTTAAGGTTTCTCTGTTTTCAACCAGAATTTGCGCGAGTCATTAATTATTCTATGGCTGCAGCTTTATCCAGACGTGTCCTGTATTACTCGCAGAAGTATTCATGTGGAATGTTTTGTGAACGTGTTTGGAGCTACTGTTTTAGTCATATGGAACTCGGTTACTAGGTGAATTGTGGATACCGGCACATCATACACCATTGCTGTTATATAGCACTATATTGGATTACTCCAATATGGTATCCTTCCGCGCAGCAGAATACATTCCGAGTAATGATTTCAGATTAGTCCCGTACTTGGTAGTGCTGCGGCTGCGATTGACCCCCTTAAATATACGTAACGCACTACTTCCACATCTTTTAATTCTCAGCTCATTCCAGAGAGTCTTCGGTTGGTAAGAGCTCTATGTGTACCCATAAGTATACCCGCAACTATTAAATAGCTTGGCAGCTTGCTAGCCTCCCCATCTGAGTGCACTGCTGTCCCCCATTCAGGTTGTCCTGATCTATCTGGTATCACCAGAACCGTTATTTTGCCTTCGGGCTCCGCGCCTACCCCACAAGATCGGGAGAATGTGTAGTTCTGTGTGTTTCGCTCTGGCGGACTTTCCTGAGAGCAAGCAAGGTGACGCAAGGCGCACCACGCTTTCATCTCTCACAGGGTACAGCAATCTTGCCTAGACTCTTGTGTGTTCCACAGTGAACGAACTATGCAAAGTGAGAGGTGACCATTGCAGGACTAAGCGCAAAGTTATGAACAAGCTTTCCCCTTAAGTCCTGCCTACCTGAACCCCCGCGTATGAAGCAAAAAATAGCTATGAACGTGGCATGAGTTACAGGCGACCTACATGTACAAAGCAAGACAAATTATTTTAACACATATCTTATATTTAACAGAGTTAGAGTGCAATTCCCCTTCGCGGCCAGGCAGTACACGTTCCATTTACATCTCCTTCAGACAGTGTACGAGACAAAGGCTGATACTGTAGGTCAGTAGTAACTTGACTACTATACAGTATTCTGTTACACTATTTTACAGTACAGACAGTAACTATATTAGTTTCCTTTAGAAACACATCTCAGCTCTATTACACTGAGAGTTTCAGTGTGTCCCTGGGTTTACTATAGTTCTGTTGGACTATTTTACAGTAAGGACAGTAACTATATTAGTTTCCTTTAGAAACACATCTCAGCTCTATTACACTGAGAGTTTCAGTGTGTCCCTGGGTTTACTATAGTTCTGTTGGACTATTTTACAGTAAGGACAGTAACTATATTAGTTTCCTTTAGAAACACATCTCAGCTCTATTACACTGAGAGTTTCAGTGTGTCCCTGGGTTTACTATAGTTCTGTTGGACTACTTTACAGTAAGGACAGTAACTATTCTGGTTTCCAGTGGATCCTAGTTTACCTTGGAAACATACTTTTCAGCTATATTACTCTGCGGTATTGCACAGTGTGCATCTGGGTTCACTATAGATTTTCAGTTGCACTACTTTACAGTACAGATAGTAACTATATTATACTGACCAACAATATAAACGCAACATGCAGCAATTTCAAATATCTTATGACTTATAGATCATATAAGGAAATCAGTCAATTGAAATAAATATATTAGGCCCAAATTTATGGATTTCACATGACTGGGAATACAGATATGCATCTGTTGGTCACAGATACCTTTAAAAATATGAGCCTCAGGATCTCATCACGTTATCTCTGTACATTCAAATTGCCATAGATTAAATGCAGTTGTGTTCGTTGTCTGTAGCTTATGCCTGCCCATACTATAACCCCACCTCCACCATGGGGCACTCTGTTCACAACGGTGACATCAGCAAACTGCCAAGAAATGAACAATTCAGCTCTGGTGGACATTCCTAAAGTCAGCATGGCAATTGCACGCTCCCTCAAAACTTGAGACGGCTCTGGCATTGTGTTGTGTGACAAAACTGCTCATTTTAGAGTGGCGGTTTATTGTCCCAAGCACAAGGTGCACCTGTGTAATGATCATGCTGTTTATTCAGCTTCTTGATGTACCACACCTCTCAGGTGGATGTATTGTCTTGGCAAAGAATACATTTTCACTAACAGGGATTTAAACAAATTTGTGCACAACATTTTAAAGAAATAAGCTTTTTGTGCGTATGGAACATTTCTCTGATATTTTAATAGCAACTAATGAAACACTGTACATGTTGCGTTTCTATTTTTGTTCAGTTTCCATTGGAAACTCAAATTACAAATCTATTACACTGCTGTTATTCACACAGTGAGTAGCTGGATTGGTGCGCAATACTGTTTCTGTTACATTACTTTACGATGCATACAGTCAGTGGCGACCCGTCAATCAGGGCAGGTGGGGCAGAGCCCCACATTTTTAGCAAAAAATATATACAAATTAAAAATAGCTTTTTGGAAGGGGGCTTGCCTATTTTGCATGTTATTTTGGCATTAATACGTGTCACATATCAGTTTACAAACAATGTTGTCACGCCCTGACCTTAGATATCCTTTTTATTCTCTATGTTTGGTTAGGTCAGGGTGTGACTCAGGTGGGAAAGTCTATGTTTTCTATTTCTTTGTTTTTGGCCGTGTGTGTGTGTGTGTGTGTGTGTGTGTGTGTGTGTGTGGTTCCCAATCAGAGGCAGCTGTCTATCGTTGTCTCTGATTGGGGATCATGTATAAGTTGTCATTTTCCTTTTGGGTTTTATGGGATCTTGTTTTCTTTTTTGTGTCTGTACCTGACAGAACTGTTTGCTTTTGTTTTTTGTCCTTGTTATTTTTTGGTGTCATCAATAAAAACACGATGTACGCCTACAACGCTGCGCCTTGGTCTCCTTCTACAAACGAGAGCCGTTACAAATGTACCGAATTATATGTATCATTGAGTTAATAAAGCCGCATACAAACATGGTCTCTTTTTTGTTTTCTTGAGTAAGGCAGCTCCAAAATGTAGGTGTTTCAACCTAGTTCAGCGCCTTCTGTGGTGGTGGGGCAAGCCAGCAGAAAATATGGAGCATTGCGCCATTATTGGCTCAGTGTTCTGTCACTCATGGGGACACTACATCACCGCCAAGTCTATGGGTAGACCTCGGAAATTCTAGCCCCTTGGGTGCTGCCATAGAGTTACATTAGAAGTGCCCATCCAAGAAGGCTCAAGGTCATTGACCACAGATAAAATGATGTCAAATCACATTACATCTACAGTAGCTTTGATTGGACTGATCATGTCAACATCATACTTTCAAAATGATCAAACTAGCAGTCATCATCATGAGTCAAGTCTGACAATATACTGGCAAATCCTTTTTAATCCTTGTCATATGAAAATAAATTGTATCGGTGCTCATCGGCCATTGGACATAAACATTACACAACAAGTTGGAAATTGCAAAGTCAACAATGAGTGGTTTGGAAGGAATTAGTGGCCAACTGCAAGCATTGCAAAGCAATCATTAGCCTGCTATTCAGTGGAATGGCTGTGGCTGGGTGGTCCCAAGTCTAAGATGAATTAACATCTATGGGATCAGTGTCCCTAAACCGGGATGGTTGTTGCTAACGTGCGCTAATGTGACTAGAATGATGTAAGTAAAAGCCAATTTTCCAGGACATAGACATGTCTTATATTGTCAGAAAGCTTCAATTCTTGTTATTCTAACTGCATTGTCCAATTCACAGTAGCTATTACAGTGAAAAAAGACCATGCTATTGTTTGAGGAAAGGGCACAACAACAGAACATTTTTATCACAGCAACTGGTTTGATACATTCACCTCTGAAGGTATAATAACGTACTTACAGTCATTAATCTTGCTCTGATTGTCTTCCTGAGGGTATAAAATGAGAGAGATAAAAATATTTTAAAATATATAAAATGTAGCATAGTTTGTTTGATAAAATCATTTTTTATATTCAAATGTAGGAACTGGGGTCTACAGTTTGACCCCACCGCTGTCTCAACAAAAATCCAGAGAATGCCAGACTTTGATGACAGAGTTTGATGATCAAATTTGCCAACAAAGGACCGCTGCGTCACCTTCCTGTTCAAGTGACAACAAGCACAACAAGGTGACAACAACTGCCCGAGTTACACCAGGAACACACAATCCCTCCATCAGGGCTCAGACTGTCCACAATAGGCTGAGAAAGACTGGCTTGTAGGCCTGTTGTAAGGCAGGTCCTCACCAGACATCACCGGCAACAACGTCGCCTATGGGCACAAACCCACCGTCGCTGGACCAGACAGGACTGGCAAAAAGTGCTCTTCACTGATGAGTCGAGGTTCTGTCTCACCAGGGGTGATGTTCGGATTTGCGTTTATAGTTGAAGGAATAAGCTTTACACCGAGACATGTACTCTGGAGTGGGATCGATTTGGAGGTAGAGGGTCCGTCATGGTCTGGGGCGGTGTGTCACAGCATCATTGGACTGAGCTTATTGTCATTGCAGGCAATCTTAACTCTATGCGTTACAGGGAAGACATCCTCCTCCCTCATGTGGTACCCTTCCTGCGGGCTCATCCTGACATGACCCTCCAGCATGACAATGCCACCAGCCATACTGCTCGTTATGTGTGTGATTTCCTGCAAGATAGGAATGCCAGTGTTCTGCCATGGCCAGCGAAGAGCCCGGATCTCAATCCCATTGAGCACGGCTGGGACCTGTTGGATTGGAGGGTGAGGGCTAGGGCCATTCCTCCCAGAAATATCCAGGAACTTGCAGGTGCCTTGGTGGAAGAGTGGGGTAACATCTCACAGCAAGAACTGGCAAATCTGGTGCAGTCCATGAGGAGGAGATGCACTGCAGTACTTAATGCAGCTGGTGGCCACACCAGATACTGACTGTTACTTTTGATTTGACCCCCCCCCTTTGGTCAGGGACACATTATTCAATTTCTGTTAGTCACATGTCTGTGGAACTTGTTCAGTTTATGTCTCCGTTATTGAGTCTTATTATGTTCATACAAATATTTACACATGTTAAGTGTGCTGAAAAGAAACGCATTAAGAGGACATTTCTTTTTTTGCTGAGTTTAGCTAGGTGTCATCATCTAAAATAACCCTAATTTATAAGACAGTTCTTATTTGATTAATGGTGGTCGGACCCATCTATGTGAAGCTAGACACAGTAAGAATTAGCCACAATAGTGGACTCTGCGGTTAGCCTTCAAAATAAAAGTATGTCATTGACAGTGATGCAAATGAAAACAAATAGTAGAATTATGCCGTAATTGACTAGATCATGCTAAACAAGGTTGGTATGTAGTAGTTAGTAGTTATATATAAAATCAACAAAAGTCAGTAATTTGTTAATTTGGCAAAAATCTGTTGAAATCACACTGGATGTATTATACTTTAGAATTGCATTGGGGGCATACTTATTTCACTGTACAGCCTTACCTATGGATTGTGGATCAATGACATGGTGTCAGTCTACTCAGTGACACCCAGAGAACATTAGCGTCGTAGCTCTTATTGCAGGACTCTGAAACAACTGTGAATTTAGCCACATTTACTGTCAACCTATTTGTATTGAACACTATTCCAGAGGAAAAACAATACTGCGTGGATGTTTTGGAGTCTGATAAATGAGGAGGACGTTGGGAAAAAATATATTGGGTATTGAGTAGACTGATACCCCATTTATTTGATCCCCAATCCTTGGGTAAAGCTGTACAGTGAAATATGAATGTCAATACACACAATAGGCTGACAGGGGAGGTGATGGCGCCGGAGTGGAAGGCTGCCGTCTTATCAGCACTTAACCAACCATGATATTTTGATATTTTTTTCCCATTGTTCGTAACTTGTTTTGTACATAATGTTGCTGCTACCATCGATTACAGTTTGACCGAAAAGAGTTTCAGGACATCAGAACTGCGATTGCTCACCTCAAACCGGACAAAGAGTTATTTTTCAATGAGTCGGACGGGAGGGATATAATACAGACACCCGACCAGGGCCAGATCCCCGTTATTCACTGGAGAAGGAAACTGAGACTTTGCGGAAAGAGATCAGGGTGCATTGTGAGGATCAGGCGACGAGTGGCTAATCTGCCCTTGCCTTCCGTCCTGCTAGCTAACGTTCAATCGCTGGGAAAAAAATTGATGAACTGAAAGCATGTTCATACTACCAATGGGACATTAAAAACTGTAATATCTTATGTTTCACCGAGTTGTGGCTGAACAACGACATTAAGAACAAACGGCTGGTGGGTTATACACTCTATCGGCAGGACAGAACAGCAGCCTTTGGTAAGACACGGGACGGGGGCCTATGCATTTATGTAAACAACAGCTGTTGCACAATAGCTAAGGAAGTCTCAAGGTTTTGCTCGCCTGAGGTAGTGTATGTCATGATAAGCTGTAGACCACACTATCTACCTAGAGAGTTTTATCTTTATTTTCCGTAGCAGAAGGTGTCTCCTTCCTGAGCGGTATGACAGCTGCGTGGTCCCATGGTGTTTCTACTTGCGTACTATTGTTTGTACAGATGAAAGTGGTACCTTCAGGTGTTTGGAAATTGCTCCCAAGGATGAACCACACTTGTGGAGGTCTACAATTTTTTTTCTGAGGTCTTGGCTGATTTCTTTTGATTTTCCCATGATGTCATGCAAAGAGTCACTGAGGCACTTGAAATACATCCACAGGTACACCTCCAATTGACTCAAATTATGTCAATTAGCCTATCAGAAGCTTCTAAAGCCATGACATCATTTTCTGGAATTTTTCAAGCTGTTTAGAGGCACAGTCAACTCAGTGTATGTAAACTTCTGACCCATTGGAATTGTGATAGAGTGAGTTATAAGTGAAACAATCTGTCTGTAAACAATTGTTGGAGAAATTACTTGTGTCATGCACAAAGTAGATGTCCTAACCGACTTGCCAAAACTATAGTTTGTCAACAAGAAATTTAAACGAGTTTTAATGACTTCAATCTGTGTCTTCAACATAGTGTATGTAAACTTCCGACTTCAACTGTACCACCACAGACTGATGCTGGCACTTAAACCACACTCAGTGAGCTGTATACTGCCATAAGCAAACAGGAAAACGTTCATCCAGAGGTGGCGCTCCTAGTGGCCGGGGACTTTAATGCAGGGAAACTTAAATCAGTTTTACCTCATTTCTATCAGCATGTTAAATGTGCAACCAGAGGGGGAAAAAATTGAGACCACCTTTACTCCTCACACAGAGACGCGTACAAAGCTTTCCCTCGCCTTCCATTTGGCAAATTTGACCATAATTATATCCTCCTGATTCCTGCTTACAAGCAGAAATTAAAGCAGGAAGCACCAGTGACTCGGTCAGGAAGTCTCAAGGTTTTGGTCAGATGAAGCAGATGCTAAAGTACAGGACTGTTTTGCTAGCACAGACTGGAATATGTTCCAGGGATTCTTCCGATGGCATTGAGGAGTACACCACATCAGTCACTGGCTTTATCAATAAGTGCATCGAGGACGTCGTCCCCACAGTGACTGTACGTACATACCCCAACCAGAAGCCATGTATTACAGGCAACATTCGCACTGAGCTAAAGAGTAGAGCTGCCGCTTTCAAGGAGCGGGACTCTAACCCGGAAGCTTATAAGAAATCCCGCTATGCCCTCCGATGAACCATCAAACAGGCAAATAACCTCTAAATAACCTCTATGCTCGCTTCGAGGCAAGTAACACTGAAACATGCATGAGAGCTTCAGCTGTTCTGGACGACTGTGTGACCGCGCTCTCAGCAGCTAATATGAGTAAGACCTTTAAACAGGTCAACATTCAGAAGGCCGCAGGGCCAAACTCCTGCGCCGACAGAGATGGCCGCCTCACTTCGCGTTCCTAGGAAACTATGCAGTATTTTTTTTTATGTGTTATTTATTACATTGGTACCCCAGGTAATCTTAGGTTTTATTACATACAGTCGGGAGGAACTACTGGATATAAGAGCAACGTCAACTCACCATCATTATGACCAGGAATACAACTTTCCCGAAGTGGATCCTGTGTTTTGCCCACCACCCGGGACAATGGATCGGATCCCAGCCGGCGAACCAAACAACGTCGCAGTAAAAGGGGCAGACGAAGCCATCTTCTGGTCAGGCTCTGGAGACGGGCACATCGCGCACCGCTCCGAGCATACTACTCGCCAATGTCCAGTCTCTTGACAACAAGGTTGATGAAATCCGAGCAAGGGAAGCCTTCCAGAGAGACATCAGAGTCTGTAACGTTCTTTGCTTCACAGAAACATGGCTCACTCGAGACACGCTATCGGAGTCGGTACAGCCAGCTGGTTTCTTCACGCATCGTGCCGACAGAACCAAACATCTTTCTGGTAAGAAGAGGGGCGGGGGGGTATGCCTTATGATTAACAAGACATGGTGTGATCATAACAACATACAGGAACTCAAGTCCTTCTGTTCACCTGACTTAGATTTCCTCACAATCAAATGTCGAACGCATTATCTACCAAGAGAATTCTCTTTGATTATAGTCACAGCCGCATATATTCCCCCCCAAGGAGACACATCGATGGCCCTGAACAAACTTTGACTCTATGTAAACTGGAAACCACATATCCTGAGGCTGCATTCATTGTAGCTGGGGATTTTAACAAGGCTAATCTGAAAACAAGACTCCCTAAATTCTATCAGCACATCGTTTGTGCTACCAAGGCTGGTAAAACCCTAGATCCTTGTTATTTTAACTTCCGCGACGCATATAAGGCCCTGCCCCGCCCCCCTTTCGGAAAAGCTGACCACGACTCCATTTTGTTGATCCCTGCCTACAGACAGAAACTAAAACAAGAAGCTCCCACGCTGAGGTCTGTCTGCAACGCTGGTCATTCGACTGGGGATTTTAACAAGCTGACTCCCTAAATTTTATCAGCACACTCCAAGACTGCTTCCATCACGTGGACTGGGAGATGTTTCCATTTTGTTGATCCCTGCCTACAGACAGAAACAACAACATTGCTGGTCCGACCACGCTGATTCAAGACTGCTTCCATCACGTGACTGGGAGATGTTCATTAGAACGTGCGTTGAAGATGTCGTTCCCATAGCAACGATTAAAACATTCCCTAACCAGAAACCTTGGATTGATGGCAGCATTCGTGTGAAACTGAAGGCACGAACCACTGCTTTTAATCAGGGCAAGGTGTCTGGTAACATGACTGAATACAAACAGTGCAGCTATTCCCTCAGCAAGGCTATAAAACAAGCTAAGCGCCAGTACAGAGACAAAGTAAAATCTCAATTCAACGGCTCAGACACAAGAGGCATGTGGCAGGGTCTACAGTCAATCACGGACTACAGGAAGAAACCCAGCCCAGTCACGGACCAGGATGTCTTGCTCCCAGGCAGACTAAATAACTTTTTTGCCCGCTTTGAGGACAATACAGTGCCACTGACACGGCCTGCAACGAAAACATGCGGTCTCTCCTTCACTGCAGCCGAAGTGAGTAAGACATTTAAACGTGTTAACCCTCGCAAGGCTGCAGGCCCAGACGGCATCCCCAGCCGCGCCCTCAGAGCATGCGCAGACCAGCTGGCCGGTGTGTTTACGGACATATTCAATCAATCCCTATACCAGTCTGCTGTTCCCACATGCTTCAAGAGGGCCACCATTGTTCCTGTTCCCAAGAAAGCTAAGGTAACTGAGCTAAACGACTACCGCCCCGTAGCACTCACATCCGTCATCATGAAGTGCTTTGAGAGACTAGTCAAGGACCATATCACCTCCACCCTACCTGACACCCTTGACCCACTCCAATTTGCTTACCGCCCAAATAGGTCCACAGACGATGCAATCTCAACCACACTGCACACTGCCCTAACCCATCTGGACAAGAGGAATACCTATGTGAGAATGCTGTTCATCGACTACAGCTCGGCATTCAACACCATAGTACCCTCCAAGCTCGTCATCAAGCTCGAGACCCTGGGTCTCGACCCCGCCCTGTGCAACTGGGTTCTGGTCTTCCTGACGGGCCGCCCCCAGGTGGTGAGGGTAGGCAACAACATCTCCTCCCCGCCGATCCTCAACACTGGGGCCCCACAAGGGTGCGTTCTGAGCCCTCTCCTGTACTCCCTGTTCACCCACGACTGCGTGGCCATGGACGCCTCCAACTCAATCATCAAGTTTGCGGACGACACAACAGTGGTAGGCTTGATTACCAACAACGACGAGACGGCCTACAGGGAGGAGGTGAGGGCCCTCGGAGTGTGGTGTCAGGAAAATAACCTCACACTCAACGTCAACAAAACTAAGGAGATGATTGTGGACTTCAGGAAACAGCAGAGGGAACACCCCCCTATCCACATCGATGGAACAGTAGTGGAGAGGGTAGTAAGTTTTAAGTTCTCCCGGCGTACACATCACAGACAAACTGAATTGGTCCACCCACACAGACAGCATCGTGAAGAAGGTGCAGCAGCGCCTCTTCAACCTCAGGAGGCTGAAGAAATTCGGCTTGTCACCAAAAGCACTCACAAACTTCTACAGATGCACAATCGAGAGCATCCTGTCGGGCTGTATCACCGCCTGGTACGGCAACTGCTCCGCCCACCACCGTAAGGCTCTCCAGAGGGTAGTGAGGTCTGCACAACGCATCACCGGGGGCAAACTACCTGCCCTCCAGGACACCTACACCACCCGATGTCACAGGAAGGCCATAAAGATCATCAAGGACAACAACCACCCGAGCCACTGCCTGTTCACCCCGCTATCATCCAGAAGGCGCGGTCAGTACAGGTGCATCAAAGCTGGGACCGAGAGACTGAAAAACAGCTTCTATCTCAAGGCCATCAGACTGTTAAACAGCCACCACTAACATTGAGTGGCTGCTGCCAACACACTGACTCAACTCCAGCCACTTTAATAATGGGAATTGATGGGAAATTATGTAAAATATATCACTAGCCACTTTAAACAATGCTACCTAATATAATGTTTACATACCCTACATTATTCATCTCATATGTATACGTATATACTGTACTCTATATCATCTACTGCATCCTTATGTAATACATGTATCACTAGCCACTTTAACTATGCCACTTTGTTTACATACTCATCTCATATGTATATACTGCACTCAATACCATCTACTGTATCTTGCCTATGCCGCTCTGTACCATCACTCATTCATATCTTTATGTACATATTCTTTATCCCCTTACACTTGTGTCTATAAGGTAGTAGTTTTTGAATTGTTAGCTAGATTACTTGTTGGTTATTACTGCATTGTCGGAACTAGAAGCACAAGCATTTCGCTACACTCGCACTAACATCTGCTAACCATGTGTATGTGACAAATAACATTTGATTTGATTTGTCTCTGAAAATACTGTTGCATATTAACTTCTGCATAAGCACACAGCTATATTTAATTATATACACAAATATACAGTTACACATGCAAAAGAGAACTATTAATAATGTCATTTGAAACCGATAGTCTTTGAAAATTGACAGAGCTAGGCATGTAATTTACAAATCAGGCAAAGAAAATCAAGACAAATAGGCCACAATAATTATTTACGCATTGAGGTAACCACCTGACAGGCTAAATCCCATTTTAAAGTGGAGCTACGAGTAAAATATCCTCAAAATTTGGACCGCCTACCCAAAAAGCCTTTTCTACAATCCCATATCTGATGTTTCTCGTGATCCAAAGAAGCACCTTTGGCGTCTGTATATTTTACTACTGCACTATTGATGAATCGCACCCTGATTTATAGATCCATTGACACTGATGAATTAGGACTGACTTCAGCAGGCAGCAAGCTTTAAAACCTCTTAAGAATTAGCCCCCTTTTTTCCCCATTTTCAACCTAAAGAAGGAAATCAGACCTAAGACCAAGAATAATAGGTGAGGCACCAGTAGCCTTCTCTCTTAAAACCAAAGGTGCAAGTTGGATCCAAATAAGGTTATTGAGAGTGATGCCATAGGGGAACCGTTTTAGGGTCTCTGAAGAACCATACAAAAATACAAAACCAGAAATATTTTGGCCCTCCAGGACAGAAATTGAATATCCCTGCTGTAGGGTTTCAAGACTTATTTGCATATTCCCCAGGGTGCCTTTGGATTGAGTTTTAGAGTTACCAGTACAACCCATGACTGTGTTTGAAATGGTTATTGCATTAATTAAAAAACAAATCCAATTTAATGTATTTATCATATGCACTGAATGCAATGGGTGTAGACTTCACTGTGAAATGCTTGCTTACAAGCCCTTCCTAACAAAGAAACATAGTAATACAAGAGGAATAAAAAAACACAAGAATTAAAATATATACAGGGAGTACCAGTACCAGAGCAATGTGCAGTGGTACGAGGTATTTGAGGTAGATATGTACATGAAGGCCTTGTAAAGTGACAAGGCATCAGGATAGATAATAATAATAATAAGGGATAAATAAAGAACATAGTAGCAACATCATATGATAAGTGTAAATGTGTGTGTGTGTGTGTGACTGTGTGTTTTGACTCCATTGGCTTGGGTGGCTGAAGTCTTTGGCAATTTTTCCAGCCTTCCTCTGACACCGCCTGATATAGAGGTCCTGGATGGCAGGGAGCTGAGCCCCAATGATGTACTGGGCCATCCGCATCACCCTCTGTAGCGCTTTGAAGTCGAGGGCGGTACATTTACCATACCAAGGGGTGATGCAGCCAGTCAAGGTGCTCTCGATGGTGCAGCTGTAAAACGTTTTGAGGATCTGAGGGCCCATGACAAATCTTTTCAGCCTCCTAAGGGGAAGAGATGCTGTCGTGCCTTCTTTAATATTGTCGTGCCTTCTTTAATATACATGTTTAGTCCTGTGGCCTTCACCAAGTGAGATCATAAGTGAAAATGTTGACATTCAAATAAAATTATTTAAGACAATACAATACAGATTTCATAAGGCCTTCTTTTGAGGGCCTAGTTCTACCATAATACAGTGGCCTGAAACTCATTGTTCACAGGTCACATCAGACCTGCAAGACACATTATGCTGACTTGCAATATGATGTGTAATTCCTATTGGAATCCGGACAGATTGGGGATATTCAACATTTGGAATTTGCATTCACCTGCATTCAGAATGGCTACAGGGGTTGGGAAGACTAAGATATCAGACTACCTTAAACATCTAAACTGGAACAACCATTTCAGTAACGGGTGCAAAAAGTCCAAGAAACAGATGTGAATAGTTTCGAAAAAATGTATGTTATTTATACTGTATTTGATTAGCGCAACATTTATTTATCAATCAACGTACATGCAAAAACAGATATTGAAAGAAACAACTCTGCTTATTAACACCAACACTGGCGTTCTTTTTCACCACTGAGTGTTAATTTAACTTTTTACAGTGTTACTTTAACTCCTGAATCAACACTAGAAATGTTACATGGAAAAATCAACACTCGTTAACACTGTGCTATAAAAGAGACACATCTGCTGGCTTTCATACATTTCAATAACCTTTTACAATTCTGAAGAACCGTAGATGCCATGTCAAGAACCCCACACTTACCTCAAAGGTTTTTTATCAGGCAAGAGTTCTTGAAGGAACCTTAAGAGCTGAGGAAGAACCATTTACGAACCTTTGTTTTTTTTCAGTGTATAGCGTCCAACTGTTGCCACAATCACTGCATACACAGTTATCCCAAACATAACACTTTCTATTCAGGACAAAAGTTAATTGCTTTGCCTATTTTTTTCCAGTATTACTTAGTGCCTTGTTGCAAAACAGGATGCATGTTTTGGAATATTTTTATTCTGTACATGGTTACTTCTTTTCACTCTGTCAATTAGGTTTGTATTGTGGAGTAACTACAATGTTGTTGATCCAACCCCAGTTTTCTCCTATAACAGCCTTTAAACTCTAACTGTTTTAAAGTTACCATTAGCCTCATGGTGAAATCCCAGAGCGCTTTCCTTCCTCGCTGGCAACTGAGTTAGGATGGACGCCTGTATCTTTGTAGTGACTGGGTCTATTGATACACCATCCAAAGTGTAATTAATAACTTCACCATGTTCAAAGGGATATTCAATGTCTGCTTTTTAATTTGGACCCATCTATCAATAGGTGTCTTTCTTTGCGAGGCATTGGAAAACCTCCCTGGTTTTTGTGGTTGAATCTGTGTTTGAAATTCGCTGCTCCACTGAGGGACCTTACATATTATTGTATGTGTGGGGTAGAGAGATGAGGCAGTCTTTCAAAAATCATGTTAAACACTATTATTGCACACAGAGTGAGTCCATGCAACTTATTATGTGACTTATTATGCACATTTCTACTCCTGAACTTATTTAGGTTTGTCATAACAAAGGAGTTGAATTCTTACTGACTCAAGACATTTCAGCTTTTCATTTTTCATTGATTTGTAAAAATTTCAGAAAATATTTTTAAAAATCTCTATTTAATCTATTTTAAATTCCAGCTGTAGCTCAACAAAATGTGGAAAAAGTCAAGTGGGTGAATACTTTGTGGAGGCACAACAAAATGCATAGCATTTTCCCAATGACTTCTCCCTAAATTGCATTCTAAAAAACAAACAACATATATCATGTGTGTGAAATAAACAATGTGTGTGTCCTCTCCTGACTTAAAACTCCAAGGTGGATAGGCTACCTTGCAATTTTTACAAAGTGCAAGATTGTTTAGAAGAACAGAGCTTTTATTCATGGCAGTAGCATGATGTTAAGCATTTCAATTAATATTTAACCATTGAGAAATCACATGTTCTGGTGCCAAGTTAGGCAGCTTTATCAGGCTAAACCAAAGTCTCTTATCCAGGACTCCCAAATAGCTCAAGGTAAATGTTGCTTGGCGAGGGCTTGCAGTTTTGCTTAAGATACATGTCTGTCTCTTATCTCTTTAAATGTCCAATGTAATCTTGTTGAGGAATTCCAGGTTTAGTTTACAACATGAGCAAACCTCTGTCTGACAAAGGGCTAATGATGTCAGACAGCCCCAGACTGAATCAGGGGCGGACTGGGACCAGAAATTGTCCCTGGGAGTTCTAACGGCAACTGTCCATTTTTTCTGTTGTGGCCACACTAGCCATTTTTTTCACCCGAGACACCCACACCGGACAATTTTATCCTTGAGGTCCCCATTATTAGCCAGCTAAAGATTATTTTGCCCATAAAACCCAAGTCAGATAGCGCCACTGGGCTAAAAATGGAACAGCCCATCTGGCATTTGTCCGAAATGCCAGATGGTCAGTCCACCTCTGGACTGAATGCTAACACTGTAATACAGTGCGCGCACACATGCACAGTCACGTCTTAACATTTGCGCGGGCACGTCAACATACACGCTGGAAGCACAGCCTTTGCTTTCGATAGTAGTGGTGCGCTACAGCGAATGGAATAGGTTACAAACAAGCAGGCACCATACCAGAAGTGTGAGCAGTGGTTGGTGGCACAGCTCTGTCGCGGGCAACTGATCGCTTGAAATCATGCTGGATTGACTGAAGAGGCTACTACAATCAATGGCTTGGCTTTGAAATCGTTAACATTTTATTGGAAAGGAGTGTGTGAGACAGAGGGAGAGGGAGAGCGAGGGAACAAGAGAGTGCGCACGAGTGAGAGAGGGGAGAGAGAGGTGTAAATAAAGATTATTTCAACAATGGAACTTACAATGGAAAACATTGGAAATCTGCACGGCGTATCTCATTCTCATCAAACAGGTGACTTAATGAACTCTCCGCACCACGCACGGCAGTCCTTGGCGTCGCATCGGAACTTGGTGTCGCACGGACGGTCAGCCATGGTGTCCAGTATGGCCTCAATATTAGAGGGAGCTGGGGAGTATCGCACAGACCATGCATTGTCCGGTCCCTTGCACCCCGCCATGACTATGTCCTGCGACTCCGGGATGACCATGAGCAGCACTTACACTACGCTGACACCGCTGCAGCACCTGCCTCCCATAGCCACCGTCTCGGATAAATTTCACCATCATCCTCACCCGCACGCTCACCACCATCCGGCCCATCAGCGTCTCACCGCCGGTAACGTCAGCGGCAGCTTCACGCTCATGCGGGACGACAGGAGCCTTGCCTCAATGAGCAACCTCTACGGCCACTACCCTAAAGACATGTCCGGCATGGGCCAGCCACTGTCCCCTCTCTCCAACGGCCTCGGGTCTTTGCACAACTCGCAGCAGACTCTTGGTGCCTATGGTCAGGGAGCCCACCTTTCCAACGACAAGATGCTCTCTTCGGGAGGCTTCGAGTCTCACGCAGCGATGCTGTCCCGGAGCGAGGAACATCTGGCCCGGGGATTTGGGGGCCACGGGGCCGGGATCATGTCATCCCTGAACGGTATGCACCATCACAGCCATCCGCACTCTCAGGCTAACGGATCCATGCTCTCTGACCGGGAGAGGCAGACGGCGGGGGGCGGGCAGGGAGGTGGGTCCGGGCAGGTGGAAGAAATAAACACCAAGGAGGTGGCACAACGAATAACGGCGGAACTCAAGCGCTACAGCATTCCCCAGGCCATCTTCGCCCAGCGGATCTTGTGTCGGTCCCAGGGAACCCTGTCTGACCTGCTGAGGAACCCTAAGCCCTGGAGTAAACTCAAGTCTGGCCGGGAAACCTTCCGGAGGATGTGGAAGTGGCTGCAAGAACCGGAGTTCCAGAGAATGTCGGCACTCAGACTAGCAGGTGAGTAAAGAGACGTCCAAATGTGAAGGGATCTTAGAAGTCAATGTGGCGAGACTATCAATCGCTACTCAAACATATATCACTGTAACAAGTTAGCATAGATTCTTTGAGGAGTTAACAATGGCTATTATTCTTGAAACTTTGTTAAACCAGCATGTTGAATTGGTTGTTTGAAAAGATATTTAAATCCAGATTGGATTGACTGCTTCATGCTCATATAATAAAGTATGACAGAGTAAACAGCAACTATGCTGTGGTAGTCTACTCTGAAGGTGATATTCTAATTAGCTGTTAAACTTGAAGACAACAAATAGAAATGAACTTGTTTCAAGTTTTTTGAATACTCACTAGTGTGCTTCCAACGTTATACTTGAATCAATTTTACGCACGCGCGTAATGGGACACACACACACACACACACACACACACACACACACACACACACACACACACACACACACACACACACACACACACACACACACACACACACACACACACACACACACACACGACAAGGTGTTTAGACCACAGACAATAGGAAATCAAACAGGGAAAGCCCTGCATCAAATTGATTGTGCTTCTCTGTAACTGTATAATTTGGGCCACAATAACGCATCTAGGCCTACACTGGTGGGATTATTGACCAGAAGTTCAAAATGCACATATCCACTCTTCTTCTGGTGTTGAGTCGTTCCATTAGCCTCATGTTAAATATCGTTTTGTCAGCGTATTATGTATCAAATGGACCTGGAATTCTCGTGGGCTTTCCCTTCCCCTGTCTACTCCGCGAGGCACAAACAAGGCGCGTCTGAGATGCTAGGGCCTAGCAGCGAGTCGGGAGCGTGACCTCTTGCGAATCGATACTTCGGGTCCCCGCGTCCCTTTTCAAAGTAGAACACTGATAAATGATCGATTTGGATCTGAAAGACAGCTCAACAAACAGATGCGCCTGTCTTTGATTTTCAACATTCTGCGGCTTACGCTTTATTTATAAAGTTTCCAAGTCCTTTATAGGTGGAATAGAGACTTCATAGTGATATTGTGATTATGAATAAGTAAGAGTAAAATAAGAACTGAAAATAAGAACTGAATGGAGGTGAAATAAAAATAGGCCTAATGTCAGAATGAACTGTGAACGATGACTTTCCTTATAAATCTACAACACACCAACTCTAAAACATCAGCAATAACACTACAGTCGAAGTTGTACATTGTGTTGTAGCCTGTACTGGCTCTAAAAATACATAAGCCTAGTATAGCAGCCTAGAATGTTGTTGTTTTTACATAGGTCTATGCAACTCTAATGCACAAAACTAAAAAGTATTAAGGCCTACACTAACCTACTTAAGGATGGCAAAGCAAAAAAGCTAAAGGCATTTACTTCAATAATGTTATTGGTGTTAGTTGAACCCCAAACATAATTAATACTTGGTCTCAAGCTTGGAAATGCACCAGAAATGTACAATTTAATTGGCAATCATTGCTATAATCACTCCACTTTGAGACTGAGAAATATATTTCGAGAGATGGGATGTTTATATAGCCACGATTGAACTATTTATCCATTATTTCCACATTTACCTCTGAATTCATAAGCTATAACCATTTATTCATTCATCAGTTCATTTATTAATTTTTCCAGTGAGAGGTAAGAGTTTGGAACAATGACCACCGGGCTATCCCAAGCACCTGCGGTGAAAGCTCCAAGAAGACTAAAAAAAAAAAGCTACCGAAAATTGTGTTCTTGTACAAGATAGAAAGCTTAGGAGATAATTAACGAGTTGGAAGTGAGGGCCACTTTCATTGATGTTTCTCCAAATGACTCCGTTTGGACATGCACGCGCTTCAAAACGCCAATCAGTACTTCTCTGTCTTATTTCAGTGGACAGTTCAATTAAGCAGATATAGTGGCATATTTTAGTTCCAGTCAATGCCCTATTGAAAAGCACTTAATGGCATGTAAATTGTTCCGCATTTAGTGGGGTTCTGGTAAATAAAGATTTAAACACTCTACAATTGTCTCTTTAAGTGCCATTGCTGTTAAACCTAATTGAGCAGTGGGGTTTTAAAGCCCCCCTCCCCACACACACACTATGATACAAACCTCTCAATGAATGGACTGAAGGCACAAAACTACAGCTATGGCACATAACTTCCCATACATGTGTATTTCTGCATGCATGTAGTCCTACAGTATGCCTGTGCATGTGTAGCATGCATGTAGTCCTACAGTATGCCTGTGTATGTGTAGCATGCATGTAGTCCTACAGTATGCCTGTGTATGTGTAGCATGCATGTCGTCCTACAGTATGCCTGTGTATGTGTAGCATGCATGTAGTCCTACAGTATGTCTGTGTATGTGTAGCATGCATGTAGTCCTACAGTATGCCTGTGTATGTGTAGCATGCATGTAGTCCTACAGTATGCCTGTGTATGTGTAGCATGCATGTAGTCCTACAGTATGCCTGTGTATGTGTAGCATGCATGTAGTCCTACAGTATGTCTGTGTATGTGTAGCATGCATGTAGTCCTAGAGTATGCCTGTGTATGTGTAGCATGCAAGTAGTCCTACAGTATGCCTGTGTATGTGTAGCATGCATGTAGTCCTACAGTATGCCTGTGTATGTGTAGCATGCATGTAGTCCTACAGCATGCCTGTGTATGTGTAGCATGCATGCACGTTCGTATGCATTCATTTTAGAATTGATACGCCTGTGCTCCATTTGTACCCCGATGGCTATTCTTCATACTTCATTAGTTTACAGGCTATAGGCCTAATAGGTATAGTGCAAGTATCATTAATTATTATCAAGTATCAATCAATATCATTCGTAGTAGTGATATTATCGTGATGGTTATGGTTATGATTATGGCTATGCTTGTTAAATAGCTGCGCTCTCTGCGAGCAAGTGGTTATCCTCTGGCCCTGACGTGCTGTCTGTTGTCATGTGAGCTACCTTGTGCTGTCAGTTGCTCGCAGGCAAAATGACAAATGACTGTGGTATGTAAATGGTGAGCTACATTTTACTTATTGCATTTCAATTCGCCATTATCCACTGTGCGCATGTGGGTTGGCAGTGGGAGTTAGGATTCTAAAAGGGAGGGTGCGGATTCTCGGTCGGCCACATCAATCAATACATTCAAATTACTATTCCAAATTCATCATAGTCCCACAAATCAATGCCGCTTCCCTGCTTAGCTAATGTGAAAATGCCAGTGTCTGCACACTCACATGACAATCTTCCCCAGAAAATTAAAAACAGAGCACGATGTAGTCAAATGAGGGGGGCTGCGTGCCCTTTATTCGCACACCATAAAACACATGGTTACAAATGTGTGCTGCGTTGTCCCCGAGTGGAGGGCAAGGTGAATCTCACTAAAGTGCAAACGTATAGTATGGCCTACAATTAAGTCCAACCTGTGCCTCGTAACGCATTACGTTGATCATGTATCAAGCTGATTGGCTTTTTAGGACAGCTAATTTACAAAAACAAGCTCACAAGTGTATATGTTGAAATGTTGAACCAACGCAAACAAGGGTGCATTATAGGTAAAAACAACAACTTGGATTGTGTCGAAAAAGATACGGAAAATGGAGGTCTGAGAGACATTTAAAGATTGCATTTACGATCAAAACAATTCGTATTTGCATCTGCGTTGAATTCCACACTCCATCTCAATGTATTTAGTCGGGTCAATAATGCAGTGATCGATAAGGATAGCCAGTGCATCTATCAATTATTCCGCCTCAGCACTCTCTCCCATTGGACTCTCCCAGAGCGGTGGGGGGGGTTCGGGAGCTGAAGGGGGTGGAGAGACTGGAAAAATCCCCCATTGCACACCTTTTTCTCTCTCTCTGTTGTAATCATGTTACATCTGTAGACTGGATGGCAAACTCACTCTCAAAACACCCTTTGGGGGTTGGGTTATACAATCAGCCTGGATCTGTGTAAACATGTATTCACCAACGCATTGTTCCAGACATACTCGGGAGCCAAGAGGAAGACAATAGAGACAACAAAAATGATTCGATCCTGCCAAACCACCCATGCGTAAAATACGACGCAAAGAAAAATTTCGCAAGAGCATCAATCTCATTTATCCAAAATGTAAAGGGGGAATATCAAAATTGTGTCGTTTGTAAAAATTCGATTTTGGGGGTGAGACTATTCTCTGTTCTGTTCTGTTCTCTACCAAAATACAGGCAGACTATGGATAGGGAGAGAATAGCTCAATCAACTTCATTAGAGTCTAGGCCTACATTCACATCAAGGGAGGTCAACCTCTCTGCTGTCCCCATACCTTTTCCTATTTCTGGATGGAGGAATATTTAAGATGGCTATGCTACTCATGAAAAGCTAATATAAGTAAAAGGTGTATTTTATGAATCTATTACCTAGCAGTCATCCACATGCATGCATCCTTCATATACTCGGAAAAATGGCTGCCTGCCTCTAAACAGTTGGGCCATAATCCCAATGCCATCACTGTACCTAAGCATCGACCAACCCAGCCTGTTCCACACACCACTAGCATTTCTATCCACCTCCAAGTGTATTTGCTACAGAAATGCTCACCCCCACCGACAAAAAAACATTTTCATTTGGGATCACCGCTGTCCATGGTGCTGAAATCTTAGGCCTTTATGAACCATACTGTTGGCCTGTTTGAGGTAATGAATTGTGGCTTTGCTGTAGCCCTTTCCTGCAGTCAAGTGACCTAGTGAACCAATGGGTGGAATTGTATTAATATTTGTCATAATTTCATAATTAATAAACTGTTTACGCTGAAAATCTGGTGTTTCTATGTCTAACGGTTTTGTTTTATTTCCATCATTAGTTAAGTATTTAAAGTGTAATATTGGGATGCAAACTCAAAATTGAATACATTTCAACAATATATCTGACATGGTACAGGTGTCTTCCTTTTTTAAGCAGATAACCATGTGTGGGGTGAGAGAGCTTGTAGTAATACAAGACTGTACAACAATGTATGGTTGAGGTAGGCTATGTTCATCTCCCAGATGAGTCAAATTCTTTATTTTGACATGTTCATATAGCCTGCGTCTAGCATACTGTATGTCCTTCACCCACCATCAACATGTCAAGATCAATAATATCACACAATGTCACAATCAGATCAGTCTCACCATCCTGTGTGGTCTATGTTAAGACACATAGTTCAGAGTCCCTAGAATAAGGTCCATATTCTCAATATGGAAAACACTTTTCTGGGAGATTCTTCTCAAGAATGCACCTTTTCCAGTACCAAAAGACACTCAGCAATATATTAATCAAAAGCTGTGATGCAAGAATGTTGTTTATGTTCTAACCCGGAAATCCGGTTAGCGGTTTTGATTGAATAGAGCCTTTAGGCGTGATTGATTTAGAATAATCGAAAGCAGGCTTTTTCATGAAGAGACGGGTTGATACAGGCCTGCGAAATGATCGATGCGAACTTTAATAATTGATAGGCATGGGGAACAGAAGGGGAGAGAATCATGCAGCTGCGGTTTCACAGACGCATTTTGTTAAGCACAGCAATGTGTGCTGTAAATAGGTCTACTGGGATTCACACACGCGCGCACGCATGCACACACTGAAATCATGTGGCTGTTGTGGACAATGGGGGCCATTTTCTCCGGGGCACAAATGAAAAGCTATTCACATTCTTCAAATCCATTCCAAATGTTTGTCAATGCAGCCAGATGACGAATTCTGATTTGTTTTTCTGCGTTTGAGGAGGCGAATTGAGTATAGTGATGGAGAACGTGCACTCACAGACACGGCTCCCCATTTTTCCAGTGTAGCCTATGTGCCTGCATGTGTGTATGTGATCGGGATACTGAGTGCGTCTGCGCCATACATTGTTAAGGCCGATCTGGCGAGCTCTGAATCTGTATCGATTTCCATTCCCGGGTCTCTCCCTTCCATCGCTGGAGCTACGCCATGCAGGCATAGGCCTACTCCCGCTAACACTTCCCCCCTCCGCTCATGTGCAACACCATTTTCCCCATTAACAGCTCACCCTTCATAACGTACAACGGAATGACTATTAAACGCATGCTTTCATTGGCACTTGCATTCACACGACCAAATCCTAACTAGTATTCCACTAATCATAGGCTATGTTGACGTTTCACTAAAATGGTGAAGCAGTATTCTATGGATAAGGGAATAGCCTAAAATGAGATTAGGCCTATGCCCAGACAGACCAACTCTGAAAATTACAATGTGATCAATAAATGATAAAGTAAAGCTCTGAGACAAAAGACTGTTCCGTCGCTTACACAAGAAAATGTGGGCAGTCGCACCTGCCTGTGACCCACTCACACTGTACAGTAGCCTTGCTGCACTCTTGCTGCATATTAAGGGACCAATATCGTTCAAATTTTCATCCTGTATGTACATGCTCACACAGGCTACACACAGTACACACACAGTCGGGCAGAGAGAGAATTCACACGGGGGCATGCAATTATAAATGCAGCACATATAGGTCTATCTAACCCGTTTGCCTCAATAGGCCTACAGTTTAGAATACCGTCTATTCTATTTTAGATGATCAATTCCTCCGCTTTTCCGTCGCCCCCTCGCCAAACCGGATCGATAGGAGAGAATGACCTTTAAATCAAATTGCTAGGAGACTGAACTGTGCGCACGAGGCTAGCATCTAAGGGTTAAATGACGTTGCGTCACCGATTTCAAATATAAAACAGTAAGAGAAGCCATTTGCTGAATTACAGGATCATTGTTGTAGCCTGAAATCACAGCAACATTTCCCTGCCAGATAATATGAAAAGTATTCTGTTTGTAGGCTTATCATATGTTTTATTAGGCACATTGAATAGTCTATCCAAAATCACTTTGGCACCGTAAACTGTGACTCCAATTATCAACACGTGAATTGGCATATGGCTGAAACAAAGGCATATCGTTTTGAGTTTAATCGATTTCCCAAAATATTTTGGTGAAGTGGAATGAGTAGCTAACGAGACAACATTATACATCTAGCCAACCTTCACGTTATGCTGTTTGTAGCCTAAATGGGTATTTGTAGTGTGAAAATGTTGTGACAGGAATCAACCAAGCCAATGCGCGTGCATGTGATGATGGAATCTGAGCTCACGCAAGTCAACTGCATCCACATCTATGGGTGCGTATACTGTCCAATACAGCACTTCCCGTGCGCCCTGCGTAGCCGGGGCCTGGTGGTAAATCTCTGCGCAGTGGTGCTGAAGTGCTCTCTCTCTCCTGTTAGCAGTAGACGCTTATCTGACGTCAGACAGGACATTGGTTATTAAAGGTCCGATAATGGCTTGTTTAATGCCCGATCTAAGGCGAATAGTGCAACGTTCGAAGAACAAGGGAAAGACAATGCCCACGCAATTCTTTGAAGGAGAGAAAATGCACACATCCCCATTTATGCCTGAACGAATAGGTTAATAGTAGGGCAGCATTAGCCAATAGCCAACAAATTAGGCTGCACTGATAATTGAATGGCAACATGCCTCATGCATAGACCATTACTGAATTCATAGTGATTTAAATGAACACAACCATGTTTGCATATTACAGGTTCGGTTGTAGACAATAGGCCTATACAAATTCTAAGGCAGTATCACGGATGATAGAAATATTTTGTTTTACGAGTATGCTTTTGTAAAAGTATGATTAAAACTGACTTCAGAAAAGGGTCACATTAGGCCCTTATTACCATAAAACGTGTTCGGGCACTGCATGCCAACAATCATCTGCAGACAGAATTGGCTTAATCGATTATTGTCGAAAGAGGATCACAGCAAAGAGATAAATAAGCAGTCGAGGGGCGTAATGTTGTGCATGCTTGTATCAAGATGATTTGCACAATAACACATGGTTGTGTCTACATTGTACAGTGGTATGAATAGTAAAACAAATAGAAACCACGGGAATGTTACGCCTCCTTTTTTTACGCCATACACATTTTTTTCCAACATTTAAAATTTTCATTTAACTCAGAGTTGAATAGTAGACAAGTAATTCCAAAGAGCATGCAGCTTGACTCATTGAAGACGGAAAACTGAAAGTTAGGACTAATTGTTATTAACCATAATTTCACATGAACAAATATGTGATCATATTACGGACATATTATTGAATACATAAATCATTAAAGAGCCTGAAAAATACAAATATTTGAATGTCCAAACGGCCTAACCTGAGAGAGCCGAGCCTGCATGCGCTCAAATACACTGACTGTAACCTGGGTCGATCACCAGCCGATCGCAGAAAACCGCAGTCACACACACACAGTACCCACAGATGCAACCCGAAACTCCAGTTGGGCAAACCCACACAAATCAACAAAGGAACAAAACGACCGTGAAATCAATTGATGAAATAATCAATGCTATATTACATGCAAAATAAACAAACGGAGTGGAGTCCAATATAAAAATTTGAATTGATGTTTGAATATCAATTCAGTGAGGCTATCGTTTTGATTATTCAGGCCAATACGGATCCGGAATCTGTAGACCCCTTTTCTACTATTGGCTACAAATGAACAATGTTGTTGCTTATAGAAGCTATATATATATATATATATATACATAATTACATAAAATGCATATCACATTCAATAATCCAATATCAAAATTAACACACATAATATGTGTATGTGTGTACGTGTGCTTGTATGTAAATAATTCCCATGTATGGCATTAATTGCGGTTTATTACTATTCGTTCAGGATTTTCACAAGGCACAATAATTACACCACGGTGTATATCTCAATCATATAACGCAGGCAAGCTCCTTTAGCTCATTTGTTTTGGGTCCAATGCAGATAATTATGTTACCTAAACTAGCCACACGGTTGTTGCCATTTTTGATACTTTCACGCCATAGTTCGCAGTGTTTTAGATGTTAATGATACAGGTCTCATCTCCAATTTCATTAACGCAACTCACACCCACATATTATGTGACCTCAAGCCCAACTTTTTGTTTTACCATGCTCCACTTTTGTTCGATAGACTATAGTTATATAATTGATAAAATATTGGATTCATTTTAATTCAATTTACTCTGACTTGTTAATTCTAATAATAATAAGTATTATTCGTAGTATTTATTGATACTACAATTCTGCTTTATTACATAGGCTACTATTTAGTCATATTTGCAGCCATTTGAGCTGCCTCGTTGGTTGAATAACATTTTCCATACAAGTTCTCATCTACACTGTTTTTTCAGCTGACTGCAGAATTAAATCCATCAAAATTGACCTTTGAGATGATTAGCAGGCTGCTTCAGTGATAAAAATGTTCAGACCTTCCCATAAATCACTACAAATAAGAAAAATACTCAAAGAGTGACGTAAAGTAAATCAACTTAAGGTTTAACTTAATAAACAGAGGTAGGATTGGTACCCTAGGCCTAAGCAATATGTTTTTTTGGCGTTACAGAGCAAATTAAAGTTCTGAACATGCCAGGAACAGTAGGCCTATATGAGTACGGGAGACAAACACCACTGTGACGTTTGAACAAGCATTTCGCTACACTCGCATTAACATCTGCTAACCAATGTGCATGTGACAAACAAAATGTAATTTGAACAAGATTCCCTTACTGATAGGCGGGTACGCAGTGTTAATGTTGGCCACACAACTCACTCAAAAACGATATGCCTGGTTTCCTGTAGTAAATCATCCATACTGCCAATGAAATAACCCTGAATGTTTGTCTTCATTTTATTTTAAAACGTAAAACAACATTCCTCAACATAGTCTCTGGGCCAGGGTATTGGAGTTTTCCATTGTCTATTTGATGTTGTGGTCTGTAGGCCTATATATATCGCTTGATGGTGTATTTTTGTTAACCAACCCATCTATACAGATTTGTTGCTTTAAAACAACTTAAGAATAGGATAGGCTATGCAAAAAAATGTGCATAAGTACGATCACACAAGAACAGACTGCCCACCTTCACAATATCAACATAATATAACTGCAATTAAATAATCGAAAACGATGAGGTGATAATCCCTATTGGAATAAACTAAATAACAGCCCATATTAATGATTTGAAAAGCATATTGCATGTCCACCTCTTACATTGACCCAATGACTTGTTACATGCCAGTTATTCATAGTAAGTAATTATGAACAACAGGTTGAGTCCATGGTTGACATAGTGACTGTTTCTCGCCCGCAGTAGCCCGGCCTCTGCGGGAGAGAGTCGCACCGCACCCAATTTCAGATCAGCCCCATTCAAGCCATCGATCCCAGGCAGACCGGTTGGCTGAACGGTGCGGTTAGTTATCGATTCCCCCACCATACCCCACCCCCTCTGCTCTCCCACTTCAAATCCGACAGAGCACACACCTCTAGCCTGGCTGCTGAGACAAATTTCACACGCTCACATATTTATTTATTTCAGAAATGTGTTTATATATTTATATATGCCTACCTATTTTTTTTAAAAAGTCATCTGGAAGCATGAAGTGTCTTTTACTAAAATTGGGGATTAGTAACTCAGGTATAACCTAAAAATAATAACAATGAGATCAAATGTGTTGATTATATACATCAAATAAGTTCACAATTAATTGACAACGAATCCCATAACATCAAATGATTTATAAACTGACAATGTCGTCCAAATTTGAGATACACCTGTTGTTATTTAGGATTTCGATAAGAAACTCAGACATGACAGACCACTTGATGTAAAAATATTATTATTATTTTGTAGTCTTAAGTATAGATCAAGCCAATCTCAGCGAAGTTAGTCAATGTATTAACATGATCCCACTCTTGCAAACATGTTGCACTAGTACTTGTATTGCTGTTTCACATGAACTGTATGTCTCTAACAAGAAGAATCAGTCGGTTATTGCCTTTCTTAAATCAGGGAAACGCCAACATGACAGAGTGCATAAAATAAAGTAATGAGGTGTCACTCAATTCTAAATGTTTAATCATAAAACAAAAGTAGAGTTTATAACACTATTGCAATCTATAGATGGGCACTCCTACGTTTCCCCTGCAGTCTGTTTACTGAGAAATGCCACCATATTTCATTGTGCAACTTTCACTGACTTTTGTTGCCAATTATGATATGCTTTATCAATCAATTTAAGCATGACGTCTACAACATTTGCCAAGACACTAATTTAGTCACATTTGACTTCAGTTAAACATTACTGGTAATAATCTGAATGTTTCCATCGATAATCTGAACACTTGAGCACTGTTTTCAAAGGAATTATGCAACTGTGAATGACACAGCTGTTATCACAAGTAATGAGGTACGTACATATTGTATTATATCAGGTTCTGGGCCTGCATACTTCATAATATTTATCTTAAGGTGATTAAGGAAGTGCTCACTTGGCTTCTATTTAAGAGCAAATATTAAAGCAAAAAACAACAACATTTGATTGGTGAATGTTGCACACAAAGAAATGTCTGACTGATGATCTCATATATAATGGTAGCCTAATGACTGGTGAAATATGAACTATAAATAACATATTTTAAAAAAAGAAAAAAATAAAGTCAAATGAAAACGTACGCTACCACTGAATTGATCCTGAACTGCAGTTAGAACCATTCTTCTTCCATCAAGTGATTTGAGCCGGGTGACTTTCGAAGTGTTATTAAAGTTGTGGGGGAATGCCTTGCAGCAGAGCAGTGTGCAAGGTAAACAAACACATTGTATCAAGTTATCAGTATATTAGCATCAACTCTGCCTCATTACATTAAGGAGTATTGAGTTGGAAGTACTTTGCATTGGGAAACCTTGGCACTGCCCTGCGGTCTGAATGGAATAAATACTGTACAAACTAGCCTTTAAAGTGCAGCCCAGTCGATGCACATACTATCAATCTTTGTGCAACACAACATAAGTGAAAAACAAAAAAAACATTCCTTTATAATACTGCACGTCCCATCTTACAGCACTATTCAAGGTCTGGAGAAAAGGTGCATCCGATTCTGTGGCATCTAGAATCCTGCAGGGGGAAATAATTGAGTTTTAGATAACACATTGATACATGCCAACTGGCAGTGCTTATAAGGCAGAGATAAGTGCCTCGGGTTCTTTCTGTAAGGGCAATGGAAGCATGACTTGAAGGTGGCTTTATAGTGTGTATGATGTTGAACCGCAGCCAGTAAAAATGTTTATTGGTAGATTAATTACATCGGTAGTCTAGTGCTAGAGTAGACCATACACCCTATACACTTTAACCAGAAGTCCTGAACGGACATGTGTTTACATTTAGGACTGTTGACATTAAATATTTAGCCATGGCTATTAGACATTATTAGCTATATTGTAGGACTAGATGATCATAGCCCTACCGGGCATTATATTCATTCTGCATGGCCAATAACCAAAACTCGTTACAAAATGTCGTTCATTCCATAGATCCAATGTGATTTCAATGTCTAAAGATTAGGCTACTTCTATCTTTTGACACGAACTTTATTTTACACCTAGTAGGTTTCTGTTTTTCTCATACAAATAGAAAGGCAGCACAAGATTGTCAACATGGCTTTTGGGTGGCTTTTGGATGGCTTTTGGGTGGCTTTTGGGTGGCTTTTGGATAACCCAGGAACTGTCAAGCGAAGTCCTTCGAATAACAGGCTTCGTAGGCAAGTGCAATTACATAGCGGTTTATGAGAACCATTGTTTCTACAACATTTTAGCAAATAAAACCTACAATTAACCAACTCGAAAGACGCTTGCTCCATGGCGCGTCACGATACGATTAGTATCTGTAGATTATTTAGCATCCGTCTCCTTTCCCTGCATGTTTTGTGTCCCTGCCTCGCCTCTTCCCATTCTCCTTCTGATGCATATTTAATTGCACGAACTGATTTTCACACATTAATTATTCACAAATCTACCAACCGATATTGAACACCCAGGGCCTTTCCCGTAACCTCTGTAATGCTAGCAGTACTAACTTCCAGAGAAAGA
Organism: Oncorhynchus tshawytscha; assembly: GCF_018296145.1. NCBI lineage: Eukaryota > Metazoa > Chordata > Actinopteri > Salmoniformes > Salmonidae > Oncorhynchus > Oncorhynchus tshawytscha. The sequence goes on from NC_056433.1 coordinate 54,441,646, forward strand.
GAAGTTCGTCTATTTTTTTTTGTTTTTACACAACTTTCAACTTTATATTGACACACATTTAGACTTTACATTGTGGTTCAATACAAATGAGTTCAAGTCAGGATGCTCCCGTCTATTGTGAGATTGTTTTGAGTGACCATGACAAAAGCCGACACCCATAGGCTATATTATGGTAAACCCTATACCGACCCAAATGTATCGATTGGTAATTATGATGATTAATTGAGTAGGGTAGGCCTATACTCTGATGGCTACTCTGATTACCATCTCTAAAATTTGTTAAATGGCATTTTACAGAAATGTGAGAACTTAGGCTCGTATTCTGCACAATATGTCAATACTAATAAGAGGAGTAGGTACATATAGCTTCAATCTTATATGAACACATTTCAGAGCACATTTTGTTTCTGCCAAAGCGTGAGGCACAGTATTGTATCTTAATACAATACTGTTTGGAATTAGTTGCTTTTATAGCAACTTCCCCCTAACCTTATACACATGCCAAACGTAGGCTATAGGCGATTATCCAATACAATTCTTAAGTTTAGGACGGAAAAATATTGAATAAACAAAAAATATAAATTGTATATATTTAGCCTATCTATTTATGAATTTTACTACGTAACGAACGGGTAGACTAATTGCCAGGGTGTTAGGCCGGAAAGAGTAGACCAACTTGAAAGCCAAAAATAAAAGCCAAATACATTTCTATTATGAGTCCAATGTGGATAGTTCTTTGTGCATGAGTTTATGTCCGTCTCTGTGCCTACTGTAGCTCTAAAAGCTGCAGTGATCGATTTTCTTCTTCTCTACGGCGCGCTTGGTTCAGTAATCAGGGCCCCCTTCCTCATCGATCGATCGCTATTGATTACTAAATCCAGCGCCTGTAGCAAGGCAGCCCAGTATGGGGCCCCATACGGCCAGGGCACAGCGCCAGTGACACCTTCTGACTGACTAAGAGACGATAAAACAACGGGGCCAAAAGTCTCCCACAGAGCTCTGTGTACAACTCAAACATAATGAGATGAAGGGGCTGGATGGAGAGAGGGATAAGAGTGGATAGCTGTGTTAATAATTATACACTACACACATCAATAGCCTGTTGAATCTAATGTCATCTGTTGCTCAAGCTAACTACAATGATGATACATCCAGACTATATGAAACTATCATCATCACCACCACAACTAAACCAGCAGCACTAACTGATGAGCTATAAATTAATGTCAATAGGGTAGGCTAAACACTGTACAAGTGTGTCAATAGTGCAGAACCAGTGTATAGTGTATGTGGGTACAGTAGGAAAGGCCTGTAGTGTTGATGTGAAACATGAATATGATGGATGTGCTGGTGTGGAGGTTAGACGGCTGAAGTAAACAGATTTGACATGCAATGGCTGATCAATGGGCTCTGGACCACTGTAATTAGACACACAGCGCCAAAGCCTTGCTCCAGCCACTTCAGCACAATCACACACACACAGGCGCACACACATCAGAGAAAGTGAAGAATAAAGGAATAAAGGAACATTGGAGTGAAAAAAGGTAGAAAAAGAGGGTAATTATGGCAACAGCAGGGGAAATAACCCACTGCCTTGAATCCTCAGGGACGAAACGCACCTCCTCCGCATCTATACCCATCTCATCATGTTTTCACTGTTCATTTCACCTTTATACATAGTTCATACTTAGTTTACTGTACATGACATATTCTGTACATTTTTATTTAGTGCCTCTAAGTATTACTAGATGTTTTCTCTTCAAATTGCTCCTCATAGAAGTCAGTACACACTCAACACTCCATTTTGTGTTGGAGGCAGTTATAAATACCACCTCAGAGCTCAATGGACAGGGCTCCAGTGGCTCTGTTTGATGTAGCAGACGGCAGACCTGCTGGAGGGGATTCTGACCTCCGTCCCTGTAGAGAACCCCCCAATTCCTACAGCAATGTGGGTCAATATCTCCCTCTCTACCACTCCCTCTCTCATACACACATACTAAGCTCTCTTTCTCCCTTCTCTCACTCTCTGTCTCTCACTCACGCGGACGTATGGGTGAAGCACATGCACGCGCACATACACACACGTACACACAGGCACACAAACACACACACAAACGCTCACTTTTGTGTAACAGTCACTCAGTCTCCCATTGCGACCCAAACTGCATTAATATTGAATCAAACAGCAGTGTCTCCACCAGGCAGCCAGAGCAGCTCACCGCAGGCTAGCTCCGTCTGCACTCTGCAGGATGGAAGGAATATTCCCACTGGGCACCAAGTTTAATACATGGCAATATAAGGGAGCTCAATCTATTTTGCTGCTGTTGAAACCTGTTTTTATGTCTGGCTAATGGCTAATTTCCCACACCTTCCCCTAATTCTCCCTCTGCATCTCTCACCATTTTACTCTATCTGAAATACTCATATTCATATAGTATTACAGTACTATAACTATAACACTGCATTTATGCTATGTTTATCTCTTCCCTTTTGTCTTCCCAACCCCAACTCTACCACCCCTTACAGCCTGCAAGCGCAAGGAGCAGGAGCAGCACAAAGACTGCAACATGGCACCCAAAAAGCAGCGGCTGGTCTTCACAGACCTGCAGCGCCGCACACTCATCGCCATCTTCAAGGAGAACAAGCGCCCGTCCAAGGAGATGCAGATCACCATCTCCCAGCAGCTGGGCCTGGAGCTCAACACCGTCAGCAACTTCTTCATGAATGCCCGGCGCCGCTGCGTGGATCGTTGGCACGACGAACACGGCACCAGCCCCGGCCAGCCGGGCACCTCGGCCAACACCTTCTCCAAAGCCTGAGAGGCCCGGGGGGAGCCACGGGGTGGCATGGGGATGGGAAGGTAGTACCTCCTGTAGCCCACTCCGTTCCCAATAACCATGTTGATGCCTCATTCCTTCCATGCAACCACCTCTTGGTCAGTCGTAACTTTAACCACAACGATCTGAAAGTCTCACCACTGGACTGTTATGAAGCAAGTGAAACGTAAAGGTAACATGTAGTCAGGTCCACACAAGGACAATCATCTTTTTTTTTATTGAATTGGGTTTCTGTTGACGGTGTCAGTCCATCTACACTACAGGCACCATGATACGTTGCTATGTTTAAACGATCTCAACATCAAGCCTCAGCCAGCCTCCCTATCCAGGTAGTTGCTGCTGAATCCCTCCAAGCTCTCCCCTTTGTGTCTGCTATGAGTCTGCTCAGCCCCATTCTCTACTCACATTTCTCAACAAAGACAAAAGAACATCAATAAACCTGACAGCACACAGCCCTGTTATCTAACCCAGTCCTGTGCGCAAGACCATCCTAGAGAAAACACAACCCCATGAAAAAAACAAAAGCTCGACCAGTCTTCTCCTCCCTCTCTCCACTCCTTCTTTGCCAAAGGTATTCCCTGATGGCCAGCCATTTCAGCGAGCCACTCGGATCATACGCCGGCAAACTAATGAATTGAAAAATGAATCGATGCAGACAGGGAGAGGGAGCAGGGCCTTGACCCTTCCTGAAGGTGAAACAGAAGACGCTTGGCAGTAAAGATACTCAGGTCTGCCCGGCTGCCCAGGTCTATATTTTTGCACAGATGTTGGAGGCCTGCAGGGAGACTGTCGTTGCTTTGGAGAAGCAGAAGCGTCTGTGTTTGTGACCATCGGGGAGGAGATATGTCTGGACATGCTCTTTGTTCAGGAGGGAGCTGCTTTTCACTGATCAATACAGAAACCAAGCGACAACACGGCCAGGCAGGCGTCCAGCCAACTGTATTACAGCTGCTGCAGAAAAGAATGTAAGAAGAGCACATGGGGAACTCAATGGAGGTGGCGACACAATGGCCTCACCCGGCGGCAGCGTCCAGTCTACTCTGCACTGAAGGTGCCCTAGTGCCCCCTGCTGGTTATAGGCGAAGCTGCAGACCGCAGTCCTCTTAGGAGAAGCTTCTCAGTGTGTTCCAGGGCTGGGGAAAGAGAGGCCATGGCGCAACATTTTCAGGCCCTCGCACCTCTCTGAAGGCAGATCAATAGAGAGCCATTATCTTATTGTTGTTCCTCATTCAACAAGGACTGGTGAAGTAGGAGGAGGGGATGGATCAACCAGCCGCCTATACACTGGGAAAAAGAAGAGGCAGGTTTTTAGTAAACACTCCAAATTCGTTACCTTGATAACACTCACCAAGCAAATAGATTACCTTGTGTCACAACATACACGTCAGGTTATTGAAAATATACACTCAGAAACACATAGAGTTGATATAGAGATACGTCTCAGTTTCATTTAGTGGACAGAGGGGTAATGATGGATGCAGAAACATTTGAGGTGCTACGGAGATTTAGTATGACATCATCGTTTACGCAAAAATGGTGGGGAGGCTTCCTGTTTTGAAACTGAATGACACAGTTTAGATGCATCCGTCTTTTACCAAAAATAGGGATCAGCAGATTTGGAAAAGAGCCAATCTTCCACTTGATATTCCCACCCAATGGTTATTGTCTGTGGCTTGCCGCGACATACTACAGTCACAAATGCTACAAGAACTAGTGCCAATGCTAACTGCCTTAATGATAATCAGAGAATATGGCATTGCATTCACATACAGCTACAGTGTGCCCTACTCCTACTGATGGGCAGTATGTGCCATAGCAACCCACAATAAACTTTGAAGTGAATTAGAATCTGCTTTTTTAGAAAACAAAAAAAAATGTACCCGATTTTATTAAAGCATACAATACCAAACCTCAAAACTACAAAGATACCACAATATGTTACAAAGAAAATCCACTGACACATACAGGACACATTTTGAAACAGAGGAAAATCTCTCTCGCTTTCATTCTATCTTTGGTTATCTACCTCCTCTTCCCCTACCCCCTCTTTTCCCTCTCTTTCTTTCTTACACTCTATAATATTGATGCGGGTAATTAGTACCATAGACACAAAGTTTATATTTCTTGTTACTTTTGTGCTCTGTCGTGCATAAGTAAGGCACCTTGTTGATAAATCAAAAAAAGACAAATGTAAGGACTTTTTAAAAGAAAAAAAAAGATGGATGCAAGGACCGAGACCAATGAAGGACATCTTTTTTTTGCATTATATGTGAATATTGACGAGGAGGAGATATCTCCCAAGAGATGGAGAAACCAGGGAGATGGACGATGTATTCTTTCGTGGAGTTTCATGTCGGGCTGCGGTCCGTACATCAGCACCCCTTTAATCTGAGCCTCAAAACTGGCTGTGGAAAGGGGACGCAGCATGACCTCCATACGTCCTTTCTGGTTATGTGTGTGTATGGGCGGGGGGGGTGAAGGTTAAAGGGGAGTTGGGACATGGATGCTATCTGAATGGTCTTAAAATGCAACTGTAGCATTTCCAACAATATAGTTAGATTAACTGTGCAGATTAGATAAGACATTGTCATGGTAAATGGTTTGATAAAACGGCTGTAAACTCACTTTGCTATAAGCAGTGAGTTTGAAGTCTCGAACGATGAGAAAAATTGATTTGTGGTACACAGTTCAGCAAGGATAGGATTCAGCTCTGTGTCCGTGGCTGAAAAAAAATGACCTTTGTTTGTAGTGAGAACCAATGTGGCTACCTCACTAAGCTGAGTGGTTTGTGAAACCGTCACGAATACCAAAGATTACTCCAGCCTGCCAGTCCAATGCTGCCTGGGGGACACACCAAAAAGAGCCCCCCTCTGCCCCAACGCTGTTACAGACAGACACAATGACACAGTTAGACACACTGACATGCTCCATACACACACAGTGCAGTCAGGCTGCATTGTGCCACAAAGGAGGAGGTGGCTACCATGTAGATTGAGTTGAGTGCCTTTTTCCTTCAACCACGGGTGGGACTGCTCTGGACACACACACGCGCGCGCGCACACACTCACACATAGACATTACATTCATTATTAGATGGACAGAAAGGGGGGCCAAACAAAGGGCGTGGGGGCTGTGTCAGCATCTTCTTTCATGTTGACTTTCCATCTTGATACACTAGAATCCAAGCACTTTATCATGAAGGAAGTCTAGAAAACATTTTCTATACACTATTTATTTGAGACAAAAAACATGTTACTTCGAATTCCTTCGATGGCTTTGTTACCGCGCAGTAGTTGCTGTCGGAGTAGCGCAGGGCCCTAGTTTCTGTAGCCTGGTGTTCTTCTGCTCTCTGTCCCTTTACCCCTCCCAACAGAGATATTTTTATGTAACAGAAAGGGAGGTGGTTAAGGGCTTTGACAGAAGTCAGAAGTGACCAGGTTCTAGTTGTAATAATCGCCCCACTGCATGCCACTCTCTCTCTCCACACCTGGTGCCAGAACTAATGAAGCACTGGGCACTGGAACAGTCATTGACAATTATAGACTGACACAACTTCCCTCTCCCTCCAACCCCACCCTGTCTACTCGTCTCACACATCAACTTCTCCCCCTGGCCAGAGCTAAGACTTGGTAGGCATGTGTTGACAATTAATTCTGAAATACCTCAAACCTTTCATGTAAAGTTTATGTAATGTAACTTAAAATAGTAATGCGAATGATAACAATGATTATGATACTAGGATACTATGATAGTTAGTTTTGGAACTTGTAACTTGAAGCTTTATACTGTTACATTTTTGAATTTGTTTGCTCATTTTCTTGTCTGTTTCCTGCTTGTTTTGCTACGGCATGAACTTAATGTTTTCAGAAAGGAAGGACATTGTGAATGTTTCTGTGGAAGTTAAAATGGGAAAAGAACAAGGGACAGGAGAGAAGGCTATTATAAGAGGAAGGAAAGAGAGAAAGAGTGCTACAAGAGCTACTCAACACATAGTTAGCTCAACTCTTTGAGAGGTGTTTTTTCAAAGACAAAAAAAAAAAACACGGATTTGGATCGAATTCCAAAAAGTATCATTTGAATATCAACCAAAGGAAGACCTTTTTTATTCATCCTAAGCTTTCTTCTGCCATGTTGTTCTCTTTTCTCCAAAACAATTTCACAGTTACTTTTGAAGGTTCCTGAGTGTGTTCAAGTACTCCTGATGTTATTAAAATATAAAAAACAGCACCTCTCACTGAAAGGGGGGTGCAACCTTTTTTTTTGCATGGATATTGTATAACTGTATAGAAACCTACAGGAATGACCTGTGATTTTGTGGGAGAGGAGGAAGGAAAGACTGGGGGGGGTATTTGGTAAAAGGGTGGGGTTGGGGTTTGGTGTTGGAGGGGTCTTTGTTTTTAGACTTTTTGTCACTGTTGGATTCACTGGTTGTGTGCATGTGTTGTTTCAACCCTTTCCCCCTCCCCAATGTATATAAATCCTGACAGTAGGGGGCAGTGTGCTGGGGAGATTCCACTCCTCCTCTCCAATCAATCTCATTCAATCTCATTCCTCAGCCTGGCTACTAACAAGGTCCTGTTGGTGGCTGTCCTGCTTTTCCAAGGCCGGGTTGTTTCCTTGGAGTTAATCAGAGGGACTAAGCCACAGGCCTGAGTGTAGCTGCCTATATGTACTGTATGTCTCATCCTTTTCTTTCATCTGTGTGTGTTTGTGCGTGTGCATTTGAAATTATGTGAAAAATTGTTCTTTCTTTGGGTTCTAATCTTTTTCATGCAAAATGTAAACATTTACCAACCAACCAGTACGTTGGCAACTGACCCCTCCAACCAGAGATGTTCTCATCTTCTGTCAAACAGCATATGTGCATCATTTCCCCTTGGGATGTAAAAGTTGCCAGTCGGCCTGCAGTCAGACTGGTTAACACCCCAGTCAGACCCGGTTAACACCCCAGTCAGACCCGGTTAACACCCCAGTCACACTGTGCTCTCCCTCTTCTGGTACCTGTTAATCAATCAGAACCAAGTGTCTTTGTGATGGTAGAAGACAATCAGTTTCAAAACAAGGAAAAGGTCGAGAGAGGACAGGCCGGTAGGGGGGATTGGGAAATCGGGAAAAGAGGCTCTCCGGGTTGTTTACTGCTGTAGTGCCCCAACTGCCAAAATATGCCCACAACCCACTACCCCACCATAAATCTCATCACAAGCCACACATGTAGTAGGGTGGCAAGTAGCCTAGTGGTTTAGACTGTTGGGCCAGTAACCAAAAAGGTTACTGGTTCAAATCCTGAGCTGACTAGGTGAAAAATCTGTCAATGCGCCCTTGAACAAGGCACTTAACCATAATTGCTCCTGTCTGGTAAATTACTCAAATGTAAAATCATCCCAAACATTTAGCCCTTACCTTGAGAAACTCTTACTCTGACATCCCTTGTCTATAATAGTAACCAATTTCTGATCAAGAAGGACACCCAACAACATTCCCTCTCACCTGTCGGTCTCACGTGCCTTCCCTCACTGGCACTGCATTGGGTGGGAGAAAAACTACACAATGCAGTGCAAAACAGCTATCACTACATTTCCCATATAACCCCTCTCCTTCTGATCTAATGTTGACAAAACCAGCTGTGAGAGATAAGAGGATCTGGCTGGTGGCTTTTGCACAGAAATCTATGCAAACACCTGACCCCCCAATCTTAGTCATTGCTGCTGGGTCAGAGTGTACAACCTTCTATCCCCCACCTACCCTTTCCATTTCATGACCCCTGACCCCTCCCGGTTTCCCCCAGAGTGGGTCTAGCAGCTCCAGACACTCAGGGTACTGTAGAGTGCCTGGAGAGGAGAGGCACTACAGCACTGACTCTCTAGTGGGTACCAGACTGTATTTTTACTAGATTTTAGAACGGTCCCAAACTGCCATTGACATGACATGGAGTCCATGCCCATACATGGGTAGCCTAAATCATTTTGCTATATGGTCACACGTTACAATGTTGGATAGTCTCTGTTTAGGGACAAGGAAGGCCCCAGTCAATCAATGCAGACATCCAAATGGACCATAGTTTATATAAGTTTCAAAAGGCAAGGGTGACTTTCAGTAAACACAAACTAACTCATACAGACACACACACATGGAATTGAAGTCTGCCATTTGAGAGCGTATGCTAAAAACCAAAGATGAAATCAGAGGTATGAAAACCTGACCACTGAACCAAGACAATGGCCAGCTCTCAAAGCTGCTCTATTGATTCCAACACTGGCCATGTACACACACACACACACACACACACACACACACACACACACACACACACACACACACACACACACACACACACACACACACACACACACACACACACACACACACACACACACACACACACACACACACACACACACACACACACACACACACACACACACAGCCTCTGGTCTGAGAGCCTCTTTTCCCTCCTCCCACTGCAGAAGCCGGAGAGCCTGTGGATAACTTTTTGTTTAGCTCTAGTGGAGACTTTTTAAATGGAAAAAAATCTGAGTAATAGCTAACTGTTACAGAAAATAACAACTTAAAAGGATAATATGGGTAAATTGCGTGTTTTGAAATAAATTAACAAATAAAACAAGGATAAAACACATTTGCTGTCTCAGTTTGGTTTGTTGCTTTTGAAAGGATGGAATCTTCTATGGGCAAACACAAAAATATATCCCAAAGCATGGTGCACACATCCTATCAGTGGAGGCCCCTCAGAGGAGGAAGGGGAGGACCATCCTCCTAAATTAATTTCTAAAAAAGAATAATAGTGAAACATTAAAAAAGTTATCCTTTTCGAAAAAAACGATATAAAATATACAAAAGTATGTGGATACCCCTTCAAATTAGAGGATTTGGCTATTTCATGCTGACAGGTGTATAAAATCGTGAACACAGCCATGCAATCTCCATAGACAAACATTGCCAGTAGAATGACCTTACTGAAGAGCTCAGTGACTTTCAACATGGCACTGTCGTAGGATGCCACCTTTCCATGAAATCAGTTTATCAAATTTCTGCCCTGCTAGAGCTGCCGGTCAACTGTAAGTGCTGTTATTGTGAAGTGGAAACATCTAGGAGCAACAACGGCTCAGCCGAGAAGTGGTAGGCCACATAAGCTCACAGAACGGGACCGCCGAGTGCTGAAGTGCGTAAAAATAGTCTGTCTTCAGTTGCAACACTCACTACCAAGTTCCAAACTGCCTCTGGAAGCAACATCAGCACAATAACTGTTCGTCGGGAGCTTCATGAAATGTGTTTCCATGGCCGAGCAGCCGCACACAAGCCTAAGATCACTATGCGCAATACGAAGCGTCGACTGGAGTGGTGTAAAGCTCACCGCTATTGGACTCTGGAGCAGCGGAAATGCATTCTCTGGAGTGATGAATCACACTTCACCATCTGGCAGTCCAACGGCTGAATCTTGGTTTGGAGGATGCCAGGAGAATTCTACCGGCCCCAATGCATAGTGCCAACTGTAAGGTTTGGTAGAGGAGGAATCTGGGGTGGTTTTTCATGCTTCGGGCTAGGCCCCTTAGTTCCAGTGAAGGGAAATAGTAATGCTACATTATACAATGACATTCTGTGCTTCCAACTTGGTGGTAACAGTTTGGGGAAGGCCAGTTCCTGTTTCAGCATGACAATGCCCCCGTGCACAAAGCGAGGTCCATACAGAAATGGCTTGTCCAGATTAGTGTGGAAGAAATTGACCGGCCTGAACAGAGCCCTGATCTCAACCCCATCAAACATCTTTTGGATGAATTGGAGCGCCGACTGCAAGCCAGGCCTAATCCCCCAACATCAGGGTCCGACCTCACTAATGCTCGTGGCTGAATGGAAGCAAGTCCCTGCAGCAATGTTCTAACATCTAGTGGAAGCCTTCCCATAAGAGTGGAAGCTGTTATAGCAGCAAAGGGGGGACCAACTCCGTATTATTGACCAGGATTTTGGAATGAGATGTTCGATGAGGTGTCCACATACTTTTGATCATGTAGTATATATTCACGTCACCAAATAATTGATTAAAACACACTGTTTTGTCATGAAGGTCTACAGTAGCCTCAGCAGCACTCTGTATGATAGCACCATGGTGTAGCCGAAGGAGAGCTAGCTTCCGTCGTCTTAGTACATTGACTTCAATACAAAACCTAGGAGACTCATGGTTCTCACCCCCTTCCAAAGACTTAAGACAGTAATTATGACAACTTCCGGAGTACATCCTCCAACAAATCAGAGCTCTTGCAGCATGAACTGACATGTTGTCCACCCAATCAAAGGATCAGAGAATGAATCAACTACTGAAAGCATAAGCTACAGCTAGCTAGCACTGCAGTGCATAAAATGTGGTGAGTAGTTGACTCGATGAGAGAGAAAGACAATAGTTGAACAAATTCATTTCTGCCAAAGATATGGAGAGCGAGAGAGCAAGAGAGAGAGAGAGAGAGAGAGAGAGATCTATGCAGCCACAGTCCACAGTCCCGTGTCTGGTCAGGAGAATAATCTAAGGAACACAAACCAAAATATAACATAAATTAAATATCATGTCATACATTCATATCAAAATCATCACATTCAATCTGCAGCCTTAGACAACAATCAACAGTGATGGCTAAACTCCACAGACCTCTGTTGACGTCCATTCCATACATTCTAACCACAAGGGTGGCAGAGAACACTGATGCTAAGGTGACGGTAACAGCCATGGTCTGGTAGTCCAGAGCAGAGTTCTAGAACACCCCCAGGGGCACGAAGAAGAGGACCAGGGAGGTGTAGAGGGCAGAGAACACTGATGCTAAGGTGATGGTAACGGCCATGGTCTGGTAGTCCAGAGCAGAGTTCTAGAAAACCCCCAGGGGCACGAAGAGAGGGAGGACCAGGGAGGTGTAGAAAACCCCAGGGGCACGAAGAAGGGCATAGAACACTGATGCTAAGGTGACGGTAACGGCCATGGTCTGGTAGTCCAGAGCAGAGTTCTAGAAAACCCCCAGGGGCACGAAGAAGAGGACCAGGGAGGTGTAGAGGGCATAGAACAGGGTGGCAGTCAGCAGCCAGGGGTTGGACAGCTCCTGTCACTGGCCAACCTTATGGAGCTCAGACTGCCCTCATCTCCTATAGCAGGGAGGAGATCAACAACAGTATGGTAAGGGTCAGGAGTGTTTCCATGGCCACATGGAGTAAAATAAACTCTGGGTTCCTAGGGCCCTACCCTAGGGGGAGGCCTTTCTCTTTTCTCTTACCTGCTCAAAAAAGCCCAGGCATTCTACTGGCATGTCGGTGTAGAAGACGTTGTACAGGATGATGAACCAATTCTCATACAGAGACTGGAACAAAACAGCCCAGAAAAAGGCAAAAACATTGGGGTCTGTTAAAAAAGGTTGCAGTTCCATTTATGATGCAAAACCAATGTGACCAGTTGGACCATCTAACCTGGACACTGAAGCCATTGAAGAAGCTGAACCAGATGTGTACCAGAGCAAAGCCTCTACCTACATTACCTCTACAACCTGTACCCCAGGACATTGACTCGGTACCGGTACCCTCTGTATATAGCCTCGTTATTGTTATTTACATTTTTTATAAAAACTAAAAAAAAGTTTTATTTGGTCAATATTTTCTAAACTCTTTCTTGAACTGTACTGTTGGTTAAGGGCTTATAAGTATGCATTTAACGGTTGTATTCGGCACAGGTGACAAATAAAGTTTGATTTGAATTGTACAGGAAGTAGCGCAGGAAGACAGCGATGCTGCGGTACGACCAGCTTCTGTGGACCAATAGGAGTCTCTATAGGAAGCTGAACTGGGGCAGGGCATAGTCAGCATTCTGCCCTGCCTGACCCCCCTCTACACCAGCCAAACCTACCCCTATATGAGCCGGTAGAGGAAGGAGAAGGGGGAGAGAAAACATGTTAAATACAACCTGCCTTTGAACAGACATCATTTCACTGCCAACCTCTCTGTCCATCACACTCACCGCTGATCAGGTTCACATTGTTGGCATCATCGCCTATTGCCATAGTGATGGAGGTGGTGTGTTTCCCAATGAGCATGACCACATCAGCCTTCTGGCCCGGAGTGACACGACAACACAGCACTGACTGGCACAGCCCTGCCAGGGACATGAACCTGGCACTCACCCTCTGGCCTGGGGTCAAGCTCTGCCTGAACACTATCAACATGACACTGCCTTTTGTGTGATGCTTTCTTGAGAAGAAACAACAAGAGAAGGAAGCCTTCAGATAAAGAGAGTGTTTACTAGACTCGGAGCAAAGAAACAATACAGATCATCACTAAGCTATAAGATATTCAGTCTTGTAGTCTTAAGACAAGCTCTATTAGTCCTTATCCATATGTTTACCAGTTCAGGGCCGGTGAGGACCAATGCTGATTTCTCTCCAGCCATCTTTCCAGCCAGTTATGTCTCTTTGCCCTTGGAGAAAGTCCTCTCTGGATCAGGAGAAGACTGCCCGCGGCAGGAAACACACTAATAGATACAGTATATTGGAAAAGTATAGAGTGTGTGTGTGTGTGTGTGTGTGTGTGTGCATATGACCTCAGTTCCTCCCCTTCTAATAGTCTGGTATCAGGTTCCAGAAGTCTGCAGGAGTATCATATGTTCACCGCTGTCTCTTCAGAGAGAAAGAGAGAGACAGTGACAGAGAGACAAACAGAGGGATTGATGACTGAGAAGAACAGAACATTGAGAGTTTTCTCCACTCAGTATGGTGTGGTGCCTACCTTTCTTGTCTCCGGTCAGCACCCAGACTTGGAGTCCAGCCTGTCTGAGCAAGGAGATGGTCTCAGGAACCCCGTCCTGCAGCCAGTCCTCTGTAGCCGTCACCCCCAGCAGCTGCACAACAGGAACCAGGATATACAGAGAGTTTATCACTCTGATAGTGGATCACATTACATTTATGTAAAGCTTTCATGAGTTTCCTTGACTGGCATCATCCGTTGGAGCATAGTGATTCTCATCGAATCCCATCGTATGAACATACTGTAACGCAGTGCCCTGATTATGAGGATTCCTTTACATCTCTCTCCATGTCGTCAGACAGCTGATCCAGCATGTCCTCATGGTTACGGGTTGTCAAGGCAGTATGTTCAGTATGTGTTCAGTGTGTTCAGTATGTTCAGCATGTTCAGTATGTTCATGGTTCTCAGACAGGACAGGGCAACAGCTAGAAGAGGGCAGGAATATACCTGACGAGATGTTGCATGAGATCTGTTTGTTCTGCTTACTCTATGTAGTGTGTGTGTGTGTGTGTTTGTGTGTGTGTGTGTGTGCGCGTGTCTGTGTGTGTGTGTGTGTGTGTGTGTGTGTGTGCATGCACGTTTGTGTCTTACATCTAAAGCTTTCTCAGTGGTCTCCAGATATGGACAGTCTTTTTGTAGTCTCTCCAAGATCACTATGTCAGCACCTTTACAGCATAACTTCAGCCCTCCCTCTGGCTCCCGCACTGCACACACAACAACATACATCAGAGGATAGAGCAGATCTACACATGTCAGGAGAATACATCAAGACCAGAGACTGGGGGATAGAGAGATAAAGGGAGAGAAAGGGAAAGGTGCCAGGATATGGGAGCTGTGGGGCAGATGCATCCAGTCTCACTCAGGTAGTCACTAGATAGCCATGCTGAAAGGACAAAAGAGGCAATTCTGTCAGATCTTTTGAGAAAGTACATAATTAGTGTATATTTGTTAGGGGTAAGCTCAGGGTTATATATTCCTCCTTCTAGCATGGTCAAATGGTAACGTCAGTCTCACCCAGTACAGACATGTCTGGTGAAGTCGAGCAGGGTGAGGGAGCTGGTAGTGGCGTTTCAGGCCCAGCTCACTGACTGTCAGAGAGTCCCTGGTCTTGGAGAGGAAGACCCAGCCCAGCTCCCTGCCTGCCCACACCAGGGCCTCTTCGTCTGGGGACGCAGCCTGGTACACCGGGGCCTCTTCGTCTGGGGACGCAGCCTGGTACACCGGGGACCCTGGAACAAACACCATAAACAGAACTGTCTTTCTGTATCAGGATGACATGCAGTTTCCTACTTCTTGAGAGGGTTTAGTACAATTTTGTTTGACTGTATGGAAAAGGATTTACCTAGTTAAACTAACTACACAATTCCTACTTGTTTGCCTTCACATTTCTTCCATTCTGGCAGAGTGCCAGTGCAGTGAGGAAGTGTCTGCTCTGTGTGCACTGCTGCCCCCTCAACCCGTCCTCCACCGCTGGTCAGACAGATACAGACCCCTCAGGAGAATAGGTTCCAGCTCAGGTCTAATGTCTGGGGGAGCCAGAGGTGGGGCAGAGACCTTTATTTAAGTTAAGAACAAAATCTTATTTACAATGACGGCCTAACCTGGTCAAACCCTAACCCGGATGACGCTGGGCCAATTGTGCGCCACCCTATGGGACTCCCAATCACAGCCGGTTGTGATACAGCCTGGAATGGAACCAGGGACTGTAGTGACACCTCTTGCACTGAGATGCAGTGCCTTAGACTGCTGCGCCACTCGGGAGCCCTTCCCTTCCTGACGGATTTGACTATGTGCAAATAATACTGGACTGAACCGCATAACGTATATAGTATGTGTTTCTCGACAATAATATGGAACATCTGAACCTGGATCATTCCCTGTGATTCCTCTGCACTGATTGACGCACATCTCCTGAAAAAATGCAAGAAAGAGAAATGAAGACATTTGCAGATAGAGTGGGGATAGAGGGCTGTCTATTCTAATACCAGACAAAGAGTAGTAGTAGACAGTGGGCAGATGGAGAGTGTGATTCCAGCCACATTTCAGATCACACCTTGACTCTAGAGGGCTGGACCATCATTAAATATTTAGCACTTATAGGCGTGTCTATTTGAATATTTAAGGGTGCCCTGATTTGTCATACAGTGCCCAGAACTTCCAGTCAGCCTGTAACTCAAACTCTGAGTCTGACACTCACATATGTAGGTCTGGGTCATTGGTCAGATGCAAACAAAAGTGAGTTCAGTCACTGTCTTTCCAAACCAGGGACCAAACTGAGAACCCTCTGCACAATAACACAAGGTACTTCAGACCCTAGTAGTGGTGAAACCAAATCTAACACATACAGATAGAGGCAGACTGCTCCCAGGTCATAGGCCATCCATATTAGATAGTACTAGATGTGTGACAGACAGAGACATTTCAGATGAAGTATGTGTACACAGTAATATAGGATTGGAGGAGTTGATTCCATTGAAATGTCAAGCTCCAGTAGGTGAGGAAGACTATGTAGACAGGCGAGTTGCCCCCCGCAGACCGCACCTCTATTTGGGATGATACGTGCCCCTCAAACCCCCCCAACCCCACAGCCAGCAGTAGAGCCACCAGCAGCAGGAGCAGCACTATCTGAGATCACAGACGTACATGCAGTTAAACACACTGTTACACAAAAACACTTTTAATACACTAATAAAACACATGTTAAAGTTGAATAATTCATCATAATAAAATGAGTCAAGACAAGAGACGCATATAACTCAGAAGATAAAACCATCTATCTCCATAACTCTCACACTGCTTTACTTCATCATCCTCTCCAGGTCCTATCACTCACCACAATGACGACCTCGTTCAAATCAAATTTATTTATATAGCCCTTCGTACATCAGCTGATATCTCAAAGTGCTGTACAGAAACCCAGCCTAAAACCCCAAACAGCAAGCAATGCAGGTGTAGAAGCACGGTGGCTAGGAAAAACTCCCTAGAAAGGCCAAAACCTAGAAAGAAACCTAGAGAGGAACCAGGCTATGTGGGGTGGCCAGTCCTCTTCTGGCTGTGCCGGGTGGAGATTATAACAGAACATGGCCAAGATGTTCAAATGTTCATAAATGACCAGCATGTTCGAATAATAAGAAGGCAGAACAGTTGAAACTGGAGCAGCAGCACGGCCAGGTGGACTGGTGACAGCAAGGAGTCATCATGTCAGGTAGTCCTGGGGCATGGTCCTAGGGCTCAGGTCCTCCGAGAGAGAGAAAGAAAGAGAGAAGGAGAGAATTAGAGAACGCACACTTAGATTCACACAGGACACCGAATAGGACAGGAGAAGTACTCCAGATATAACAAACTGACCCTAGTCCCCCGACACATAAACTACTGCAGCATAAATACTGGAGGCTGAGACAGGAGGAGTCAGGAGACACTGTGGCCCCATCCGAGAACACCCCCGGACAGGGCCAAACAGGAAGGATATAACCCCACCCACTTTGCCAAAGCACAGCCCCCACACCACTAGAGGGATATCTTCAACCACCAACTTACCATCCTGAGACAGGGCTGAGTATAGCCCACAAAGATCTCCGCCATGGCACAACCCAAGGGGGCGCCAACCCAGACAGGATGACCACATCAGTGAATCAACCCACTCAGGTGACGCACCCCTTCCAGGGACGGCATGAGAGAGCCCCAGTAAGCCAGTGACTCAGCCCCTGTAATAGGGTTTGAGGCAGAGAATCCCAGTGGAAAGAGGGGAACCGGCCAGGCAGAGACAGCAAGGGCGGTTCGTTGCTCCAGAGCCTTTCCGTTCACCTTCCCACTCCTGGGCCAGACTACACTCAATCATATGACCCACTGAAGAGATGAGTCTGCAGTAAAGACTTAAAGGTTGAGACCGAGTTTGCGTCTCTGACATGGGTAGGCAGACTGTTCCATAAAAATGGAGCTCTATAGGAGAAAGCCCTGCCTCCAGCTGTTTGCTTAGAAATTCTAGGGACAATTAGGAGGCCTGCATCTTGTGACCGTAGCGTACGTGTAGGTATGTACGGCAGGACCAAATCAGAGAGATAGGTAGGAGCAAGCCCATGTAATGCTTTGTAGGTTAGCAGTAAAACCTTGAAATCCGCCCTTGCTTTGACAGAAAGCCAGTGTAGAGAGGCTAGCACTGGAGTAATATGGAGTTCAGGTCCTATCACTCACCACAATGATGACCTCGTTCAGGTCCTATCACTCACCACAATGATGACCTCGTTCAGGTCCTATCACTCACCACAATGATGACCTCGTTCAGGTCCTATCACTCACCACAATGATGACCTCGTTCAGGTCCTATCACTCACCACAATGAGGACCTCGTTCAGGTCCTATCACTCACCACAATGACGACCTCGTTCAGGTCTCTATCACTCACCACAATGAGGACCTCGTTCAGGTCCTATCACTCACCACAATGACGACCTCCTTCAGGTCCTATCACTCACCACAATGAGGACCTCCTTCAGGTCCTATCACTCACCACAATGAGGACCTCCTTCAGGTCCTATCACTCACCACAATGAGGACCTCCTTCAGGTCCTATCACTCACCACAATGACGACCTCCTTCAGGTCCTATCACTCACCACAATGACGACCTCCTTCAGGTCCTATCACTCACCACAATGACGACCTCCTTCAGGTCCTATCACTCAACACCTTCTCAATCTGAGTCATCTTGACTCTATGCCGACCAACATTACACAGGATCTTACTGTCTGAGCCTGAGGGGCTGTAAAGCCTATTTGAAATCGGACACTGTGGTGGGATTAACCACAAGATTACCTTTAAAACGGTAGAAGATACATGTATGTTTGAGGAATTTTAATGACATTTCTGTTGTTTTGAATTTGGAGCCCTGCACTTTCATTGGCTGTTGTCATATCATCCCTTTAACGGGATTGCAGCCCTAAGAAGTTAACCCAATTTATCTAGTGTTACATGTAAATATGATTTAATGCATGTGATTCTATGCAAGGACTAATGTCTATTGACAATTGATGAATATTGATAAGAAGAATGAAAAAGCTTTCTTTATAGGGATTTCATGAATAATCTGATAAACTTTTCTTAGCATTGAAGTGTATTTGTTTTATAACATTTTTCCACGTGCCTCTCCATTAAAAGGGGGTATTACACTGAGATAAAATGTCTGAATAATTATTTAGCTATATAATAAGAAACATTGCGTATACGTATAGGGTATCTATCAGACAAGGTAGAAGACCACTCGATGAGTCATCACACTCTGAAAGGTATGTCTCATTTCAACTTTAAATGTTCTATTTCATAGTCCTTATAAATGATCTGTTAGTGGAGGAAAAGAGGATCCATTTTAAAATATTGGAGCAGGGCCTATGTATGTGTGCTGATACCAGTGTATATGAACATGCCATAGGCTGTGTCTGCATTGCAAAGGACTGTTCCGCTCAGCAGGATGTGTTCACCGTCCAGAGGGTGGTGCTCTCCCCTCTAGTGGAGCTCTCCTCAGATGGTGTGCGGATGACTGTTGGGCCCCTCACACAACACAATGCCTGAGAGATGGAGAGAGAGGGGGAGAGATAGGGGTGGGGAGCGAATAAGAGAGGGAAGGAGGGAGAGAGTGAAAGGGAGGGAGAGAAAGGGGGCAGGAAGAAAATGATGCAGGGGTAGAGTGAAAGGGAGGGAGAGAGGAGGGGCAGGAAGAAAATGATGCAGGGGTAGAGTGAAAGGGAGGGAGAGAGGAGGGGCAGGAAGAAAATGATGCAGGGGTAGAGTGGAGGGAGGGAAAATGATGCAGGGGAGAGGAGGGGCAGGAAGAAAATGATGCAGGGGTAGAGTGAAAGGGAGGGAGAGAGGAGGGGCAGGAAGAAAATGATGCAGGGGTAGAGTGAAAGGGAGGGAGAGAGGAGGGGCAGGAAGAAAATGATGCAGGGGTAGAGTGAAAGGGAGGGCTGTTTACATTTCTAACCTGACACTGACATATAGTTATTAGGAGCTCACCATATAGTTATTAGGAGCTCACCATATAGTTATTAGGAGCTCACCATATAGTTATTAGGAGCTCACCATACAGTTATTAGGAGCTCACCATACAGTTATTAGGAGCTCACCATACAGTTATTAGGAGCTCACCATACAGTTATTAGGAGCTCACCTTACAGTTATTAGGAGCTCACCATATAGTTATTAGGAGCTCACCATATAGTTATTAGGAGCTCACCATACAGTTATTAGGAGCTCACCATACAGTTATTAGGAGCTCACCATACAGTTATTAGGAGCTCACCATACAGTTATTAGGAACTCACCATATAGTTATTAGGAGCTCACCATATAGTTATTAGGAGCTCACCATACAGTTATTAGGAGCTCACCATATAGTTATTAGGAGCTCACCATACAGTTATTAGGAGCTCACCATATAGTTATTAGGAGCTCACCATATAGTTATTAGGAGCTCACCATACAGTTATTAGGAGCTCACCATATAGTTATTAGGAGCTCACCATACAGTTATTAGGAGCTCACCATACAGTTATTAGGAGCTCACCATATAGTTATTAGAAGCTCACCATATAGTTATTAGAAGCTCACCATATAGTTATTAGGAGCTCACCATACAGTTATCACCATATTTTGAATACACTGCATTTGAACCATTTGAACCAGGGTCTGTTGTGTCAGTGGTCATCTCTGTGTGGGTGGAGGCCAGGGTCTGTTCTGTTGGGTCAGTGGTCATCTCTGTATGGGTGGAGGCCAGGGTCTGTTCTGTTGGGTCAGTGGTCATCTCTGTGTGGGGTGGAGGCCAGGGTCTGTTCTGTTGGGTCAGTGGTCATCTCTGTGTGGGTGGAGGCCAGGGTCTGTTCTGTTGTGTCAGTGGTCATCTCTGTGTGGGTGGTGGCCAGGGTCTGTCCTGTTGGGCCAGTGGTCATCTCTGTGTGGGTGGAGGCCAGGGTCTGTTCTGTTGGGTCAGTGGTCATCTCTGTGTGGGTGGAGGCCAGGGTCTGTTCTGTTGGGTCAGTGGTCATCTCTGTGTGGGTGGAGGCCAGGGTCTGTTCTGTTGTGTCAGTGGTCATCTCTGTGTGGGTGGAGGCCAGGGTCAGTGGTCATCTCTGTGTGGGTGGAGGCCAGGGTCTGTTTTGTTGGGTCAGTGGTCATCTCTGTGTGGGTGGAGGCCAGGGTCTGTTCTGTTGTGTCAGTGGTCATCTCTGTGTGGGTGGAGGCCAGGGTCTGTTCTGTTGTGTCAGTGGTCATCTCTGTGTGGGTGGAGGCCAGGGTCTGTTCTGTTGTGTCAGTGGTCATCTCTGTGTGGGTGGAGGCCAGGGTCTGCTCTGTTGGGTCAGTGGTCATCTCTGTGTGGGTGGAGGCCAGGGTCTGTTCTGTTGTGTCAGTGGTCATCTCTGTGTGGGTGGGGGCCAGGGTCTGTTCTGTTGTGTCAGTGGTCATCTCTGTGTGGGTGGGGGCCAGGGTCTGCTCTGTTGGGTCAGTGGTCATCTCTGTGTGGGTGGAGGCCAGGGTCTGCTCTGTTGGGTCAGTGGTCATCTCTGTGTGGGTCGAGGCCAGGGTCAGTGGTCATCTCTGTGTGGGTGGAAGCCAGGGTCTGTTCTGTTGGGTCAGTGGTCATCTCTGTGTGGGTGGGGGCCAGGGTCTGTTCTGTTGTGTCAGTGGTCATCTCTGTGTGGGTGGAGGCCAGGGTCTGTTCTGTTGGGTCAGTGGTCATCTCTGTGTGGGTGGAGGCCAGGGTCTGTTCTGTTGTGTCAGTGGTCATCTCTGTGTGGGTGGAGGCCAGGGTCTGTTCTGTTGTGTCAGTGGTCATCTCTGTGTGGGTGGAGGCCAGGGTCTGTTCTGTTGTGTCAGTGGTCATCTCTGTGTGGGTGGAGGCCAGGGTCTGTTCTGTTGTGTCAGTGGTCATCTCTGTGTGGGTGCAGGCCAGGGTCTGCTCTGTTGGGTCAGTGGTCATCTCTGTGTGGGTGGAGGCCAGGGTCTGTTCTGTTGTGTCAGTGGTCATCTCTGTGTGGGTGGAGGCCAGGGTCTGTTCTGTTGTGTCAGTGGTCATCTCTGTGTGGGTGGAGGCCAGGGTCTGTTCTGTTGTGTCAGTGGTCATCTCTGTGTGGGTGGAGGCCAGGGTCAGTGGTCATCTCTGTGTGGGTGGAGGCCAGGGTCTGTTCTGTTGGGTCAGTGGTCATCTCTGTGTGGGTGGGGGCCAGGGTCTGTTCTGTTGTGTCAGTGGTCATCTCTGTGTGGGTGGAGGCCAGGGTCTGTTCTGTTGGGTCAGTGGTCATCTCTGTGTGTGGGTGGAGGCCAGGGTCTGTTCTGTTGTGTCAGTGGTCATCTCTGTGTGGGTGGAGGCCAGGGTCTGTTCTGTTGTGTCAGTGGTCATCTCTGTGTGGGTGGAGGCCAGGGTCTGTTCTGTTGGGTCAGTGGTCATCTATGTGTGGGTGGAGGCCAGGGTCTGTTCTGTTGTGTCAGTGGTCATCTCTGTGTGGGTGGAGGCCAGGGTCTGCTCTGTTGGGTCAGTGGTCATCTCTGTGTGGGTGGAGGCCAGGGTCTGCTCTGTTGGGTCAGTGGTCATCTCTGTGTGGGTGGGGGCCAGGGTCTGTTCTGTTGTGTCAGTGGTCATCTCTGTGTGGGTGGAGGCCAGGGTCAGTGGTCATCTCTGTGTGGGTGGAGGCCAGGGTCTGTTCTGTTGGGTCAGTGGTCATCTCTGTGTGGGTGGGGGCCAGGGTCTGTTCTGTTGTGTCAGTGGTCATCTCTGTGTGGGTGGAGGCCAGGGTCTGTTCTGTTGTGTCAGTGGTCATCTCTGTGTGGGTGGAGGCCAGGGTCTGTTCTGTTGTGTCAGTGGTCATCTCTGTGTGGGTGGAGGCCAGGGTCAGTGGTCATCTCTGTGTGGGTTGAGGCCAGGGTCTGTTTTGTTGGGTCAGTGGTCATCTCTGTGTGGGTGGAGGGGGGCCAGGGTCTGTTCTGTTGTGTCAGTGGTCATCTCTGTGTGGGTGGCGGCCAGGGTCTGTTCTTTTGGGTCAGTGGTCATCTCTGTGTGGGTGGAGGCCAGGGTCTGTTCTGTTGTGTCAGTGGTCATCTCTGTGTGGCTGGCGGCCAGGGTCTGTTCTGTTGTGTCAGTGGTCATCTCTGTGTGGGTGGAGGCCAGGGTCTGTTCTGTTGTGTCAGTGGTCATCTCTGTGTGGGTGGAGGCCAGGGTCTGTTCTGTTGGGTCACTGGTCATCTCTGTGTGGGTGGCGGCCAGGGTCTGTTCTGTTGGGTCAGTGGTCATCTCTGTGTGGGTGGCGGCCAGGGTCTGTTCTGTTGGGTCAGTGGTCATCTCTGTGTGGGTGGCGGCCAGGGTCTGCTCTGTTGGGTCAGTGGTCATCTCTGTGTGGGTGGAGGCCAGGGTCTGTTCTGTTGGGTCAGTGGTTATCTCTGTGTGGGTGGGGGCCAGGGTCTGTTCTGTTGTGTCAGTGGTCATCTCTGTGTGGGTGGAGGCCAGGGTCTGTTCTGTTGTGTCAGTGGTCATCTCTGTGTGGGTGGCGGTCAGGGTCTGTTCTGTTGGGTCAGTGGTCATCTCTGTGTGGGTGGCAGCCAGGGTCTGTTCTGTTGGGTCAGTGGTCATCTCTGTGTGGGTGGCGGCCAGGGTCTGTTCTGTTGTGTCAGTGGTCATCTCTGTGTGGGTGGCGGCCAGGGTCTGTTCTGTTGTGTCAGTGGTCATCTCTGTGTGGGTGGCGGCCAGGGTCTGTTCTTTTGGGTCAGTGGTCATCTCTGTGTGGGTGGAGGCCAGGGTCTGTTCTGTTGTGTCAGTGGTCATCTCTGTGTGTGGCTGGCGGCCAGGGTCTGTTTTGTTGTGTCAGTGGTCATCTCTGTGTGGGTGGAGGCCAGGGTCTGTTCTGTTGTGTCAGTGGTCATCTCTGTGTGGGTGGCGGCCAGGGTCTGTTCTGTTGGGTCAGTGGTCATCTCTGTGTGGGTGGCGTCCAGGGTCTGCTCTGTTGGGTCAGTGGTCATCTCTGTGTGGGTGCCGGCCAGGGTCTGCTCTGTTGGGTCAGTGGTCATCTCTGTGTGGGTGGAGGCCAGGGTCTGTTCTGTTGGGTCAGTGGTCATCTCTGTGTGGGTGGGGGCCAGGGTCTGTTCTGTTGTGTCAGTGGTCATCTCTGTGTGGGTGGAGGCCAGGGTCTGTTCTGTTGTGTCAGTGGTCATCTCTGTGTGGGTGGCGGCCAGGGTCTGTTCTGTTGTGTCAGTGGTCATCTCTGTGTGGGTGGCGGCCAGGGTCTGTTCTGTTGTGTCAGTGGTCATCTCTGTGTAGGTGGCGGCCAGGGTCTGCTCTGTTGGGTGAGTGGTCATCTCTGTGTGGGTGGAGGCCGGGGTCTGTTCTGTTGTGTCAGTGGTCATCTCTGTGTGGGTGGTGGCCAGGGTCTGCTCTGTTGGGTCAGTGGTCATCTCTCTTGGCCATGTTCTGTTATAATCTCCACCCGGCACAGCCAGAAGAGGACTGGCCACCCCAAATAGT